>NW_024429073.1:1563430-1734849 GCF_009769625.2 Cygnus olor | reverse complement strand
CTCCAGCCGTTAAGGCATGGAAGTTGCTGGGTGTTTGCTGTTGCCGGGCAAAGTTGTTGACCAATGAATAGTTAGTGGAAAGGTACTGCTGTGGGGCGAATGTTATAGGAAGGGAGGCTGTCCTGAATAAGGGATAGAATGAAGTTGTGCCCTCACTCTGAGAGATGAAGTTATGTCATCAATAAAGAGGCAGCAGTTAGTGATCCGGAAAGAAGCCTGGTGTCCGTGTGGTCATTATGCCACAAATGGCGCCCAAACAGGGACCTGAAGAAAACGAACAGGGACCTGAAGGAAACCAACAGGGACATGAAGAACAGGAACAGGGACAGGCTACCAGAACAGGGACAAAAACAGAACAGGAATGAATAGGGACAGGCTAACAGAACAGGGACAAACAAAAAACAGCGTATGGGAGGGTCGCGCTGGCATATGCAGGACCCACAAACAAGGACTCCAGGAGTTGGAGGGGCAGCCAGAGCCCCCCGTCTGGGCAGCACTCAGTGCCTGCCTCTCCCAGGGATGGGGTTACAAAGTTTGTTAAAGACAGAATTAGTATGCCTGGTAGTTTTCCTCTGTGTTTTAGTTTGTGTTAATCCTGCCTTCTTAATTTGTGTCAATCATGCCTTCTCAATTTGTGTTAATAGTGCTTTCTTAATTTGTGTTAATCGAGCTTTTTTATGTTAATAAAGAAGGGGGAGATGTGGGAGTGTGGCCATGGGGGTTGACAAGCCCCATGGTTGGTGATAACATGGGACTCTTAAGGATGAGACCATCAGGAAAGTAAAGAGTTGAGAGGGAACAAAGAAGGGTGATTCAGGAGACACCTTGTTGTCTCGGGTTGCTTGTTCTCCAGCCGTTAAGGCATGGAAGTTGCTGGGTGTTTGCTGTTGCCGGGCAAAGTTGTTGACCAATGAATAGTCAGTGGAAAGGTACTGCTGTGGGGCGAATGTTATAGGAAGGGAGGCTGTCCTGAATAAGGGATAGAATGAAGTTGTGCCCTCACTCTGAGAGATGAAGTTATGCCCTCAGTAAGAGAGAGATGAAGTTATGTCATCAATAAAGAGGTAGCAGTTAGTGATCCGGAAAGAAGCCTGGTGTCCGTGTGGTCATTATGCCACAAATGGCGCCCAAACAGGGACCTGAAGAAAACGAACAGGGACCTGAAGGAAACCAACAGGGACACGAAGAACAGGAACAGGGACAGGCTACCAGAACAGGGACAAACAAAAAACAGCGTATGGGAGGGTCGCGCTGGCATATGCAGGACCCACAAACAAGGACTCCAGGAGTTGGAGGGGCAGCCAGAGCCCCCCGTCTGGGCAGCACTCAGTGCCTGCCTCTCCCAGGGATGGGGTTACAAAGTTTGTTAAAGACAGAATTAGTATGTCTGGTAGTTTTCCTCTGTGTTTTAGTTTGTGTTAATCGTGCTTTCTTAGTTTGTGTTAATCATGCCTTCTCAATTTGTGTTAATAGTGCTTTCTTAATTTGTGTTAATCGAGCTTTTTTATGTTAATAAAGAAGGGGGAGATGTGGGAGTGTGGCCATGGGGGTCGACAAGCCCCATGGTTGGTGATAACATCGGACTCTTAAGGATGAGACCATCAGGAAAGTAAAGAGTTGATAGGGAACAAAGAAGGGTGATTCAGGAGACACCTTGTTGTCTCGGGTTGCTTGTTCTCCAGCCGTTAAGGCATGGAAGTTGCTGGGTGTTTGCTGTTGCCGGGCAAAGTTGTTGACCAATGAATAGTCAGTGGAAAGGTACTGCTGTGGGGCGAATGTTATAGGAAGGGAGGCTGTCCTGAATAAGGGATAGAATGAAGTTGTGCCCTCACTCTGAGAGATGAAGTTATGTCATCAATAAAGAGGCAGCAGTTAGTGATCCGGAAAGAAGCCTGGTGTCCGTGTGGTCATTATGCCACAAATGGCGCCCAAACAGGGACCTGAAGAAAACGAACAGGGACCTGAAGGAAACCAACAGGGACACGAAGAACAGGAACAGGGACAGGCTACCAGAACAGGGACAAAAACAGAACAGGAATGAATAGGGACAGGCTAACAGAACAGGGACAAACAAAAAACAGCGTATGGGAGGGTCGCGCTGGCATATGCAGGACCCACAAACAAGGACTCCAGGAGTTGGAGGGGCAGCCAGAGCCCCCCGGCTGGGCAGCACTCAGTGCCTGCCTCTCCCAGGGATGGGGTTACAAAGTTTGTTAAAGACAGAATTAGTACGCCTGGTAGTTTTCCTCTGTGTTTTAGTTTGTGTTACTCTTGCCTTCTTAATTTGTGTCAATCATGCCTTCTCAATTTGTGTTAATAGTGCTTTCTTAATTTGTGTTAATCGAGCTTTTTTATGTTAATAAAGAAGGGGGAGATGTGGGAGTGTGGCCATGGGGGTTGACAAGCCCCATGGTTGGTGATAACATGGGACTCTTAAGGATGAGACCATCAGGAAAGTAAAGAGTTGAGAGGGAACAAAGAAGGGTGATTCAGGAGACACCTTGTTGTCTCGGGTTGCTTGTTCTCCAGCCGTTAAGGCATGGAAGTTGCTGGGTGTTTGCTGTTGCCGGGCAAAGTTGTTGACCAATGAATAGTCAGTGGAAAGGTACTGCTGTGGGGCGAATGTTATAGGAAGGGAGGCTGTCCTGAATAAGGGATAGAATGAAGTTGTGCCCTCACTCTGAGAGATGAAGTTATGCCCTCAGTAAGAGAGAGATGAAGTTATGTCATCAATAAAGAGGTAGCAGTTAGTGATCCGGAAAGAAGCCTGGTGTCCGTGTGGTCATTATGCCACAAATGGCGCCCAAACAGGGACCTGAAGAAAACGAACAGGGACCTGAAGGAAACCAACAGGGACACGAAGAACAGGAACAGGGACAGGCTACCAGAACAGGGACAAACAAAAAACAGCGTATGGGAGGGTCGCGCTGGCATATGCAGGACCCACAAACAAGGACTCCAGGAGTTGGAGGGGCAGCCAGAGCCCCCCGTCTGGGCAGCACTCAGTGCCTGCCTCTCCCAGGGATGGGGTTACAAAGTTTGTGAAAGACAGAATTAGTATGTCTGGTAGTTTTCCTCTGTGTTTTAGTTTGTGTTAATCGTGCTTTCTTAGTTTGTGTTAATCATGCCTTCTCAATTTGTGTTAATAGTGCTTTCTTAATTTGTGTTAATCGAGCTTTTTTATGTTAATAAAGAAGGGGGAGATGTGGGAGTGTGGCCATGGGGGTCGACAAGCCCCATGGTTGGTGATAACATCGGACTCTTAAGGATGAGACCATCAGGAAAGTAAAGAGTTGAGAGGGAACAAAGAAGGGTGATTCAGGAGACACCTTGTTGTCTCGGGTTGCTTGTTCTCCAGCCGTTAAGGCATGGAAGTTGCTGGGTGTTTGCTGTTGCCGGGCAAAGTTGTTGACCAATGAATAGTCAGTGGAAAGGTACTGCTGTGGGGCGAATGTTATAGGAAGGGAGGCTGTCCTGAATAAGGGATAGAATGAAGTTGTGCCCTCACTCTGAGAGATGAAGTTATGTCATCAATAAAGAGGCAGCAGTTAGTGATCCGGAAAGAAGCCTGGTGTCCGTGTGGTCATTATGCCACAAATGGCGCCCAAACAGGGACCTGAAGAAAACGAACAGGGACCTGAAGGAAACCAACAGGGACACGAAGAACAGGAACAGGGACAGGCTACCAGAACAGGGACAAAAACAGAACAGGAATGAATAGGGACAGGCTAACAGAACAGGGACAAACAAAAAACAGCGTATGGGAGGGTCGCGCTGGCATATGCAGGACCCACAAACAAGGACTCCAGGAGTTGGAGGGGCAGCCAGAGCCCCCCGGCTGGGCAGCACTCAGTGCCTGCCTCTCCCAGGGATGGGGTTACAAAGTTTGTTAAAGACAGAATTAGTACGCCTGGTAGTTTTCCTCTGTGTTTTAGTTTGTGTTAATTGTGCTTTGTTAGCTTGTGTTAATCTTGCCTTCTTAATTTGTGTCAATCATGCCTTCTCAATTTGTGTTAATAGTGCTTTCTTAATTTGTGTTAATCGAGCTTTTTTATGTTAATAAAGAAGGGGGAGATGTGGGAGTGTGGCCATGGGGGTTGACAAGCCCCATGGTTGGTGATAACATGGGACTCTTAAGGATGAGACCATCAGGAAAGTAAAGAGTTGAGAGGGAACAAAGAAGGGTGATTCAGGAGACACCTTGTTGTCTCGGGTTGCTTGTTCTCCAGCCGTTAAGGCATGGAAGTTGCTGGGTGTTTGCTGTTGCCGGGCAAAGTTGTTGACCAATGAATAGTTAGTGGAAAGGTACTGCTGTGGGGCGAATGTTATAGGAAGGGAGGCTGTCCTGAATAAGGGATAGAATGAAGTTGTGCCCTCACTCTGAGAGATGAAGTTATGCCCTCAGTAAGAGAGAGATGAAGTTATGTCATCAATAAAGAGGTAGCAGTTAGTGATCCGGAAAGAAGCCTGGTGTCCGTGTGGTCATTATGCCACAAATGGCGCCCAAACAGGGACCTGAAGAAAACGAACAGGGACCTGAAGGAAACCAACAGGGACACGAAGAACAGGAACAGGGACAGGCTACCAGAACAGGGACAAACAAAAAACAGCGTATGGGAGGGTCGCGCTGGCATATGCAGGACCCACAAACAAGGACTCCAGGAGTTGGAGGGGCAGCCAGAGCCCCCCGTCTGGGCAGCACTCAGTGCCTGCCTCTCCCAGGGATGGGGTTACAAAGTTTGTTAAAGACAGAATTAGTATGTCTGGTAGTTTTCCTCTGTGTTTTAGTTTGTGTTAATCCTGCCTTCTTAATTTGTGTTAATCATGCCTTCTTAATTTGTGTTAATAGTGCTTTCTTAATTTGTGTTAATCGAGCTTTTTTATGTTAATAAAGAAGGGGGAGATGTGGGAGTGTGGCCATGGGGGTCGACAAGCCCCATGGTTGGTGATAACATCGGACTCTTAAGGATGAGACCATCAGGAAAGTAAAGAGTTGATAGGGAACAAAGAAGGGTGATTCAGGAGACACCTTGTTGTCTCGGGTTGCTTGTTCTCCAGCCGTTAAGGCATGGAAGTTGCTGGGTGTTTGCTGTTGCCGGGCAAAGTTGTTGACCAATGAATAGTTAGTGGAAAGGTACTGCTGTGGGGCGAATGTTATAGGAAGGGAGGCTGTCCTGAATAAGGGATAGAATGAAGTTGTGCCCTCACTCTGAGAGATGAAGTTATGTCATCAATAAAGAGGTAGCAGTTAGTGATCCGGAAAGAAGCCTGGTGTCCGTGTGGTCATTATGCCACAAATGGCGCCCAAACAGGGACCTGAAGGAAACGAACAGGGACCTGAAGGAAACGAACAGGGACCTGAAGGAAACCAACAGGGACATGAAGAACAGGAACAGGGACAGGCTACCAGAACAGGGACAAACAAAAAACAGCGTATGGGAGGGTTGCGCTGGCATATGCAGGACCCACAAACAAGGACTCCAGGAGTTGGAGGGGCAGCCAGAGCCCCCCGGCTGGGCAGCACTCAGTGCCTGCCTCTCCCAGGGATGGGGTTACAAAGTTTGTGAAAGACAGAATTAGTATGCCTGGTAGTTTTCCTCTGTGTTTTAGTTTGTGTTAATCGTGCTTTCTTAGTTTGTGTTACTCTTGCCTTCTTAATTTGTGTCAATCATGCCTTCTCAATTTGTGTTAATAGTGCTTTCTTAATTTGTGTTAATCGAGCTTTTTTATGTTAATAAAGAAGGGGGAGATGTGGGAGTGTGGCCATGGGGGTCGACAAGCCCCATGGTTGGTGATAACATGGGACTCTTAAGGATGAGACCATCAGGAAAGTAAAGAGCTGATAGGGAACAAAGAAGGGTGATTCAGGAGACACCTTGTTGTCTGGGATTGCTTGTTCTCCAGCCGTTAAGGCATGGAAGTTGCTGGGTGTTTGCTGTTGCTTGGCAAATTTGTTGACCAATGAATAGTTAGTGGAAAGGTACTGCTGTGGGGCGAATGTTATAGGAAGGGAGGCTGTCCTGAATAAGGGATAGAATGAAGTTGTGCCCTCACTCTGAGAGATGAAGTTATGCCCTCAGTAAGAGAGAGATGAAGTTATGTCATCAATAAAGAGGTAGCAGTTAGTGATCCGGAAAGTAGCCTGGTGTCCGTGTGGTCATTATGCCACAAATGGCGCCCAAACAGGGACCTGAAGAAAGCGAACAGGGACCTGAAGGAAACCAACAGGGACACAAAGAACAGGAACAGGGACAGGCTACCAGAACAGGGACAAAAACAGAACAGGAATGAATAGGGACAGGCTAACAGAACAGGGACAAACAAAAAAACAGCGTATGGGAGGGTCCCGCTGGCATAAGCAGAACCCACAGACAAGGGCTCTGTGGTAGATGGGAAGAATGTTTGTTCATTAATTTGTTACCTTAAAGGAACGAAGGGAGTTATTCAAACAATGGCTTTTTCACAGTGGCTTTTTCCCAGAGCTGTTTCCCAGAGAAGTTTCCCAAGGGACAGGATATCTCAGGTCCATGGCGGAGAGAACATTGTGTAAATAATAGGTTGCTAAATTGGTAACGTACTCCCCTGTCTCAAGGACTAATATAACCAAATAAGGAAGAGGGGGAAGGATGACTGTCTTCATCTGTGCGACCACCAGTGGGACAAAAGTGACTGGGACAAGACGACCCCCTAGCAACTACTGACGCAGCGGAACCCGGAAGAACTGAATCAAGACGACCCCCTAGCAACTACTGACACAGCGGAACCCGGAAGAACTGAATGATAAAAAGGGATTGCGGGGGGGGGGAGTTGCGCGCCGCTTGGAGGAGCACGAGTTTCCCCGGCCGCCCAGCGCTGTTTTGCTTGCTGATCGCTTACTTAATAAATTGATTGACTTAATTCAAATTCTTCCGACTGAGAGTAATTTATAACAATTTGGTGCCGTGACTCGGATAAAGGCAATTTGACTGGGAGGACTCGTTGAAGGGGGCGTCCCGCCGATTTCGGCGGCCTTCGCCAGGATTATTCCCATTCGAATCCTTTACCGACGAACCCTAAATTTGGGCAGCAAGCAAATAAAGCCGGCAAAACCCCTAGGTAATCTTTGTGCACGAAGGCCGAACGAAGACCCACGGGGTGGGTAAGTATAGGCTGGTGATCCGTTCGGTTGGGGTTGGTGATCCCAGAGTGCGCCTGTGTGAGACGTCCAATTGCGGATGAAGCGAGTGCGGACCCCTCAGTAGTGCGGTTCCCACATCCCGCGAGGGACTGGGCCACGACCAGGGGGAAGCGTGTGTGTGTGTGTGTGAAGGTGCTCCGGAAGATGGGACAGAAGAAGAGTAAGCCTTCTGTTCCCATGGGTGGGGTTAGACTGCCCCCTATTCCCCCGAATAGTCCGCTGGGGTTAATGATTAAGAATTGGAGCGATTCCCCTTCTAGGCGGGGAAAGAATAATGTGAAAATTATTCATGTTGAGGTCTGGGGAGGTAGACAAATTCGTGGTGACGATCTTTATTGGCCCATATTCGGATCGTTTGACGTCGGGGTTTGCCAGGCCTTAAATGCTTATGTAAACATAAAGGAACCGTTTTGTCAGGAGGAGAGTGAATATGCGAGCCTTTGGATTGGCTCCGGAGACAGAGTTAACTTGTATCCTTTAAAAGAAAAAGGAGGGGAGGAAAAACGTAAGAAAAAGAATCGGGAATTGGAGGTGCCGATGTCACCACCTCCTTATATTGTGCCCACAGCCCCTCCAGGGTCCACTAGCTCACAGTCCTCAGGGGAATCGGATCGTGAAGCTGATCCAGCTACCAAAGGACCAGCAACTAGGAGTCGAACGAGGAAACAAAAATCCGAGAGTGTGGGGGGGCTTTACCCGTTGAGAGAAATATCCATGGGGGGTCCGCGACCTGAAATGGGTTATGTGGCGGTCCCCATTAACTCCGGGGATGTCCGCGATTTTAAAAAAGAAATGGGGAATTTATTGGAAGACCCTCTTGGGGTAGCGGAACGAGTAGATCAATTCCTGGGGCCCAACGTGTATACTTGGGAGGAGGTGCAATCCATATTGGGGATTTTATTTACTTCGGAAGAGAGGGGAATGATTAGGAGAGCGGGGATGCGAATCTGGGATCAACAGCACCAACAGGGCCCAGCTGCAGATCTTAAATGGCCACTGCAGAGGCCTAATTGGAATAATCAGGACCCCGTACACCGCGGTCACATGCAAGATTTGAGAACTATTATTATACAAGGAATTAGGGAATCAGTCCCAAAAGGTCAAAACATTAACAAAGCTTTTAGGGAACAACAGAAAAGGGATGAAACTCCGACGGAATGGCTTGAGAGGCTGCGTAAAAGCCTGCAGCTATATTCAGGGGTGGACCCGGGGACTCCCGTCGGAGAAGCCCTGTTGAAAACTCAATTTGTAGCGAAATCCTGGATGGATATTAGGAGGAAATTAGAGAAGATAGAAGGTTGGCAGGATCGGGGCTTGGATGAGTTGCTAAGAGAGGCGCAGAAGGTGTTTGTTAGGAGGGAAGATGAGAAGGAGAGAAAGCAGGTGCAAATGATGGTGGCAGCGGTCAGGGAAGGACAGAAGAGAAATGAGTATAAAATGGGGTCTGGAGGGAGTCATCGGAGGCTGGTGGGAAAAGATACACTGTCCGATCGGAGACTGAGGGACATGACCTGTTTTTATTGTAATAAGAAAGGTCACATGAAAAGGGAATGTCGACAGAGGATGGAGGATGAGAGGATGTTTAAGGAAGATTAGGGGTGTCAGGGGCTCTATTTGCTGGGGACCCAGAAAAAGAGTGAGCCCTTGATAAAACTGAAAGTAGGTCCCCAGCGAGAGGAGGTGGAATTTCTTATAGATACAGGCGCCGAAAGATCTATGGTACAAGTTCTGCCTCGGGGTTGTAAAATATCAAAGGAGAAGGTACAAGTAATTGGAGCAAAAGGGGAACCGTTTGGTGTCCCCGTTATAAAAGAGGTGCTGATCGAATCACATTCGAAACTGGGGATAGGGTCTTTACTTTTAGTACCTGAGGCAGATTATAATTTGTTAGGTAGGGATTTGATAATAGAATTAGGTATAAGTTTGGAAGTAGTAGATAAGGAATTAAAGGTTAAATTGTGCCCCCTGAGAGTAGAAGATGAGCAGGATATAAACCCCGAAATTTGGTATACCCCAGAAAGTGTAGGGAGATTAAATATTACACCTTTTAAGGTAACAACCGACCCGGGTGTACCGATACAAATAAAGCAATACCCTCTGTCTGAGGAAGGCAGACGAGGGTTAAAACCTGAGATCGAAAGATTGCTACAGCAGGGGTTGTTAGAACCCTGTATGTCCCCCTTTAATACCCCAATTTTACCAGTCAAGAAAAAAGATGGTAAATATCGATTGGTTCATGATTTAAGGGAAATTAATAAGAGAACAGTAACTAGATTTCCGGTGGTAGCTAATCCCCATACCCTGTTAAGTCATTTACATCCTGATGATCAATGGTATAGTGTGATAGATTTGAAGGATGTTTTGGGCGTGTCCCCTGGAAGAAACAAGCAGAGACTATTTTGCTTTCGAATGGGAAGATCCAGATACCCACCGAAAACAACAATTGCGGTGGACAGTACTTCCCCAGGGGTTTACCGAATCCCCCAATTTATTTGGACAAGCATTAGAATGCATTTTGCAAGACTACGACAGGGTACCAGGAGTAACCTTAGTACAATACGTAGATGATTTACTATTAGCAGGTAAGGATGAAACTATTGTTAGACAAGCGAGTATACGGTTGTTAAATTTCCTTAGTTTGCAGGGCCTAAAAGTTTCAAAATCTAAATTACAATTTGTGGAACAAGAAGTAAGGTATCTGGGTCACCAATTAAGTAAGGGAACTAAAAAGTTAGACCCAGACAGAATCAGTGGGATATTGGCTTTAACATCCTCACGAACTAAGAGGCAGGTACGACAGTTACTGGGATTAATGGGTTATTGTAGACAATGGATAGAGGATTATAGTAGAAAGGTAAAATTTCTATATGAAAAATTAACCAGGGATGGGTTGCTAAAGTGGACTAAGATGAGGAACGACTGGACAGGTTAAAAGAAGAACTGGCACGCCCCCCTGTGTTAAGCTTGCCAGATCTAAAGAGGCCGTTTTTTTTATTTGTGAACAGTGCAGACGGCACAGCATACGGAGTGCTGGCCCAGGAATGGGCAGGGAGCAAAAAGCCTGTGGCCTATTTGTCTAAATTACTGGACCCAGTCAGTCGGGGCTGGCCAAGTTGTTTGCAGGTAGTGGTAGCTGCTGCCCTATTAGTGGAGGAAGCACAGAAGATCACTTTTGGGGGAGAAATCAAGGTAATATCTCCACACAATATACATGGAGTATTGCAACAAAAAGCAGAGAAATGGATCACTGATGCCAGATTATTGAAGTATGAAGGAATTTTGATTTCCTCTCCAAAATTAACATTGGAAACTACCTCCTTACAGAATCCTGCTCAATTTCTTTATGGAGAACCAAATGAGTCCTTAGGGCATGATTGGCTCCGAAATATAGAAGAACAAACAAAATTGAGACCTGACCTAGATGAGGTGGAACTACCCGATGGTGAACAAATATATGTGGATGGTTCCTCACGAATAATTGAAGGGAAACGAAAATCGGGGTATGCGTTGGTAAATGGGAAAACATTTGAGGTAGTGGAATCTGGACCTTTGAGCCCAAGTTGGTCGGCTCAAGCTTGTGAACTATATGCTATATTGCGAGCCTTAAAATTAATGAAGAATAAAAGCGGTACCATATACACAGATTCGAAATATGCCTACGGGGTAATACATACCTTTGGTAAAATATGGGAAGAAAGAGGGCTCATTAATTCACAAGGAAAAGGCTTGATACATCAGGAACTGGTTACTCAGGTTCTGCAAGCTATTAGAGAGCCCAAAGAAATTGCCGTAGTACATATAAAAGGGCATCAAAAAGGTCTCACTCCTCAGGTTAGGGGAAATAACTTGGCAGATCAGGCGGCGAAAAGGGCAGCGCTAATGAGCGTTAGAATTATAAAAACGAGGAAAGATTGCCTAGACTGTGGAAAAGACTTAAAAGAATTTCCGTGTTATGATTGCTGGAAGGATTTTGGTTTCACTGCTATACAATGCAGTTGTCCGTTCTGGGAAGAGGAGAAAGGGAAATATACGCATTGTTACTTGCACGGACCAATATATACATTGTTCTGTTTTACACTGCTAGAAAAGGATAAGATGACTCAAATGGGTATAAAAGAGACAGATGAAGGTAAATGGGTATTGCCCGACGGACGAGAGATGCTTCCGAAATCTGCAGCTTTGAGAGTGCTACGGAGGTTTCATGAAAACACTCATTGGGGAACTCAGGCATTAGTAGATCAATTTGCTACTAAATATATGTGTATTGGAATATATAATGTAGCAAAACGAGTTGTAAATGACTGCCTTCTCTGTAAGAGAGTGAACGCCCGGCATATGAGAAAAAGGGTATTAGGAGGTCGGGAATTGGCACACCGACCTTTTGCCAAAGTCCAATTAGATTTCACAGAACTCCCAAAGGTAGGGAGGTATAAATATTTGTTGGTAATTGTAGACCATTTTACGCACTTTGTTGAAGCTTTTCCAACAGCGAGGGCAACGGCCCACACTGTGGTGAAAATATTATTCCGAGGTATGGAATTATAGAAACAATTGATTCTGACCGAGGTCCTCACTTTGTGTCGAAAGTGTCCTATGAGACTATGAAGGCTCTAGGAACAAGTTGGGAATATCATACTCCGTGGCACCCTCAAAGTTCTGGGAAGGTAGAGCGAATGAACGGGGAAATTAAAAGAAAACTAACAAAGCTTGTGATGGAAACAAAAACTTCTTGGGTAAAATGTTTGCCACTCGCTTTGTTAAATATACGAACGCAGCCCCGAGCCGATGTCGGAGTCTCACCTTTCGAAATGTTATATGGTATGCCTTACGATTTAGAAATGCCACCCGATCATCCCCAAGTACAAGATATTCAATTGAAACCCTATTTAATACAGCTTATGAATCGACGAAGGGAGTTGCAGGCGAAAGGATTAGTGGCACAGCGTCCCCCGTTAGATATAGCACTTCATAGAATACAGCCTGGGGACAGTGTTCTAATTAAGACATGGAAGGAAATGTCTTTAACCCCCCAGTGGGAAGGCCCCTATGTTGTCTTACTCACTACAGACACGGCTATCCGGACAGCTGAAAAGGGGTGGACACATGCCAGTCGTGTGAAAGGACCGATCCGGACAAGCGAATGGAAAATGGTTGCAGGCCCTGATGACTTAAAGCTCATGTTGAAACGGACTCGATAAGTATAATTTCACTACCTTGCTATGTATTGTAAAAAGAGGGAATAGGGACCTTAATCGGAGAAAGGTTGTGGTTATAGAGAAAATCCCCTGAAGAACACTACTGCTGCCGAGAAGAACCTGCATCTTGTAGTTCGTTGCAACCGAACTGACAAGTGAGGCAGAGAGTGAAATGGTGGGGAATTATGTGGTTAGGTACGGGACCCCGAAAGATGGGCCCTGGCCACTTTTTGCGATACATAGTAGTGGGTATGATAGTCTCCACTGTCTCTGGGTCTGCGCACCCTCACGAACCCTTTAAATGGAGCCTGAGTAGATGGGAAGACCACTACATTATTCAGCAAATAACCACAACTGGAGGCCCTAGTTTCAAAGTCTCATTGTGTGATTTAGTGACGTGGGGCCACGACTGGACCCGTAGGTGTTTTAATCAATCAAGTTTTTATTTATGCCCACGCTCTAACCCCGGGAAAACATATTGTAATTATCCGAATCAATACTATTGTGCTTACTGGGGATGTGAGACTATTGCCATAAATTGGGAAACTGGTGGAGATCAATACCTGAGGGTAGGATATGGACCATTGGGATGCACACGCCGACGTACTATGCAATTAGGTGGGATGTATGGGGTTCCTCTGCCGACAGGAAAGATTGTCCTGGGAAATTGCCGCTTTTTGTACATTAATGTAACTCAGCCGGACGACCAAAGATGGATTTTAGGACAACAATGGGGAATCAGATTTTATGAAAGCGGGACTGACAGGGGAGGTATATTCTATATTCTATATAAAAAAGACTACTAGCAAACCTATGGATTCAGAGTACGAAATGGGAAATGAGGGAATGACTGAGAATAACGTGAAGAATTATGAACGCTAGTTATCAATTGTTGAACCAAACAAATCCAAATGTGCCCAAACCTTGCTGGTTATGCCTTAATATAAGGCCTCCATATTACGATGCTATTGGAGATCTGGGGGAAATCACCCGTTCGAATGAGGCCGACCCTCCGCAATGTAATTGGGGAAGGGACGTAGGAATAACGTTAACACAAATAACCGGGGGTGGCAGGTGTATAGGTACAGTCCCTAGTACGAAGTTCCATCTATGTGGTATTAGAGAAAATGTTACACAATTGGATAAAGGAGGATGGTTAATACCAGCGAATAATACTAGATGGATCTGTTTGTCACTGGGTGTTACTCCTTGTTTATCACTTAAGCTTTTTAATATATCTAAAAATTTCTGTGTACAGGTAATAATTGTACCAAGAATTCTGTACCATTCTGAGGAATATGTATATACACAACATACCGTAATGGATTACCACTTACAAAAGAGAGAACCAATTACGGCTATAACCCTGGCTACGTTGATAATTTTAGGAGGTGCTGGGGCAGGTACTGGAGTTGCCTCCTTAGTTAAACAAAGCCAAGAATTTACCTCGTTGCGCGTGGCCGTAGATGAGAATTTAACCCGGATTGAACGATCCATTACTGCCTTAGAGAAATCTGTAAGGTCATTATCAGAGGTTGTTTTACAAAATCGCAGAGGGATAGATCTGGTATTTCTACAACAAGGTGGGCTGTGTGCAGCCTTAAAAGAAGAGTGTTGAGTATATGCAGATCATACTGGGGTAGTACGAGACACAATGGCAAAACTTAGAGAAGGATTGGAAAAGAGAAAACAAGAAAATGAAGCTGGACAGAATTGGTACGAGTCTTGGTTTAATTATTCACCTTGGCTTACAACCTTACCGTCAACAGTAGCAGGACCTCTATTGATGTTAGTGCTAGGGTAAACCTTTGGACCATGTATTTTTAATAAGGTAATTGCACTTGTAAAAAGTCATTTAGAATCAGCGCATTTGATGCTTATTCGTACTAAATATGAGCCTGTAAAGACAGATGAGGACGCGGAAGCTTTAATGCTTAGCCACCAGGCATACATAGAATTAATGAACAAAATAAGTAACTAAAAGAAAAAGGAGGGATTGTGATAGATGGCAAGAATGTTTGTTCATTAATTTGTTACATTAAAGGAACGAAGGAAGTTATTCAAACAATGGCTTTTTCACAGTGGCTTTTTCCCAGAGCTGTTTCCCAGAGAAGTTTCCCAAGGGACAGGATATCTCAGGTCCATGGCGGAGAGAACATTGTGTAAATAATAGGTTGCTAAATTGGTAACGTACTCCCCTGTCTCAAGGACTAATATAACCGAATAAGGAAGAGGGGGAAGGATGACTGTCTTCATCTGTGCGACCACTAGAGGGACAGAAGTGACTGGGACAAGACGACCCCCTAGCAACAACTGACGCAGCGGAACCCGGAAGAACTGAATCAAGACGACCCCCTAGCAACAACTGACACAGCGGAACCCGGAAGAACTGAATGATAAAAAGGGATTGCGGGGGGGGGGAGTTGCGCGCCGCTTGGAGGAGCACGAGTTTCCCCGGCCGCCCAGCGCTGTTTTGCTTGCTGATCGCTTACTTAATAAATTGATTGACTTAATTCAAATTCTTCCGACTAAGAGTAATTTATAACATACTGGAAGTGCAAATTATCTAGGTCTTGCTTTACGAGTTCTTCGTGGACCAATTCCTTCCCCTTACATTTGGTCAACCCACGTTCCTGTACTGAGTCGGGCTGGGATGTTAACTTTCCCTGCAGCAGCCCATACAGTGCTGTGCTCTGCACTCGTAGCTAAAACAGCAATGGTATCACACCAGTGTTGTGTCTGCTGCTGAGCAGTGCTGGCACAGCATCAGGACTCTCTCTAACTCCCCTAATGGTGGGCAAAGATGTGAGAAAAGAAACATCACCAGGGCAGCTGACCTAAACCAACCAAAGGGATATTCCATACCATATGATGTCACACTCAGCAATAAAAGGTGGAAAAAGGAGGAAGAGGGGAGGGGTGGGCTCTCGTTGTGAAAACGTCTGTCCTCCTCCCGAACACCGGCTACGTGCGTTGAGGCCCTGCTTCAAGGACGTGGTCAAGCATCGCTCATTTGTGGGAAGTAGAGAGTAATTTCTTTCCTCTGCACTTCCACATAGCCTTTACTTGTTTTGGTTAGTTTTCCCTTTCCCCCTCCCTTTTCCCCTTTCCTTTTTTTCCCCTTTAGTTAAATTGTTAATTGTTTAGTTAAATTGTTTAGTTAAATTGTTTAATTAATAATAATCTTTCCTTAATAATTATTTCTTTTTTTTCCCTTTAATTAAATCATCCTTATCTCAACCCGTGAGTTGTTCTTTCCTTTACTTCTTCCCCTCCTCATCTAAGGAGGGGGAGTGAGAGAGCGGTTGTGGTGTTCAGCTGCCTAGTCCGGTAAAACCACCACAGTTCCTCCCAGATGTTACCGAATGTGTGAACCACCAAATATGCGTATCTCGAATTGGTACAGATGGTTCCCTCTTTTCCTTCAAGAAGTTTGAGTGCCTGATTCAAGGCATATAATTCATGTTTCGGCTAGCCAGTTATTGGGCAGTCAGCCCATCTCTTTTACTTCCTCACTTAATCCATCAACTATAGCATATCCATTACACCTTTTTCCCTGTACTACCCTTGAGGATCCATCGAAACAGAATATCTCCTTCCTCAAGGGGAATATCTTGTAAATTAGGTCTCACTTTAGTCTTGTGAGAAAAATCTCAAATAATTTTCTTCAGACAGGATCTTCTGTGAAGCTTTTATTTGTGATTGCAGTGGCGGGCGTCCTGTCAATCAGGAGCACATTTTAGTAAACAAATCATAACCTTTTATTCCCTATTACCCGACACCTTATCACCTCCCCTGTTTCCTCATTGGCTGAGTACTACAGGTTCACAAGCTACTCGACACTCCTCTGTACCATATATGTACAATTTTTCTTTTTTTCAACCCTTTAATTTCTCCTTTTTCACTTTTTTTCCCTTTCTTCTGTTTTGAGAACCTGTGATCTTTGTTTTACTGTTCCAACACTGCTCATCCTGTTTCTCTCAAGCTTCCACCTTATTTTGGAACAGTGAGGCCTTCTACTGTCCACTTATCTACTTAGCATTTCTCCTTATTATGACTACACAACTACTTTGGAATACAGAAAAGTAGTTCTCTACTGCAAAAACACAACTTAGTTTCTCACAGTCTGACATTCAATTAAATCCAGGCAGTTATGTTCCATATCCTCCAGCCCTTTCTCCTCTCCATAGGAAGGCAGCTGGATTCAAGCATGATTTTGTGGTTAACACTAAATCATCCCTTTCAATCAGTGTTGCCTCATATTTCAAAATCCTAGAATCAGTCAGCCAGCGCCCAGCTCTCTGAGTCAAGAGCGTCTTAACCTGGTGTGGTGTAGTAACTATCAGACAACCCCCAAAGGTTAATTTCCTACTCTCTTCCACCAGAATAGCAGTTGCAGCTACAGCTTGAACAAATTCAGGCCGTCCTCTGGAAACTAGGTCCAGCACTTTGGATAAATAAGCCACTGGCTGCCGCTTGTCCCCCCCACTCCTGGGTGAATACTCCCAATGCTGCTTCCCAATCCACAGTAGCAAAGAGATAAAAAGGCTTATTTAATGCGGGAAGAACTAAGACTGGTGCTGTGATTAAGCTCTGCTTCAATTTTTCTATTAACTCCTTTTCCTCTTCTGTCCATTCAAGTATATTAGGCTCCTCCTCTAATAACTTAAGATACAACCCTTTTGTCTTTTGAGCATATGCTTCTATCCGTAATTGACATTATCCCTTTAACCCCAAAAGCTTTCTTAGTTCTCTCTTACTTTTGGGTAGGGGTAACTCAGCAATTCCCTGAATCCTCTCTGGATTTATTCTTCATTCTCCCTAAGACACTGGATGCCCTAAATACTTGACTTCTCTTTCCACATATTGTAATTTATTTTGCAATACTCTCAAGCCCTGTTTTCTCAGAAAGTTGAATAGCTTGTTCGTGGCTTCCTTCACAACTGTTTTCTCCTGTCCTGACAATGAAAGATCATCCACACATTGTAACAGTAACACCTCCACCGGAGGTTGGAATTGCTCCAAAATCTGCTCTAGAACTCGCCCAAATAAATTTGGTGACTCTGTAAACCCCTGAGGTAGTACTGTCCATCTGTATTGTTGCTTCTGCCCTGTTTCAGGGTCTTCCCACTCGAAGGCGAATATGTTTTTGCTCACAGGGTCAGGCCCAATGGACAAGCCCAAAAGGCATCTTTTAAATATATCACGCTAAACCACTTCTGCTCATGTGGGATCTTGCTCATCAGAGTGTATGGATTTGGAACCACAGGGTGGCACGTCCTCACTATCTCTTTAATTTTTCTTAGATCTTCTACCAGTCAGTAAGAACCATCAGCCTTTCTTACTGGCAGGATAGGAGTGTTAAAAGGAGACATGCATGGCTCCAATAATCCACCTTTAATCAGCCTTTTTACCACTGATTTAAGACCAGTTCTTCCCTCAGATGAGATGGGGTATTGCTTCTGTTTTATTGCCTCATATCCTTCCTGCATACCTGTCTTCAGGGTAGTGATATTAAGCCCTCCTCTATTTCCTTCCTTGACCCACACTATGGGGTCTATTTCTTTTTCATCATCTTCTGTCAATAACTTCATTGACACCATTATTCCATTCTGACAACTTACTATTTGAATACCCAATTTCATCATCAAATCCCTTCCCAACAAATTAGTCCCTGCCTCGGGTACATATAATAATTATTCAGTGATCGTTTTATCCCCTAGTCTCAGCTTGGTGTCCCCAAAAAGTAGCATTGTTACCCCAGTCCCTTCTACCCCTGTCACCTTTAGGGTTTCATTAGTTAATTTAAGCCCTGATACTTTATGGGCCAGCGATGACCTAGCTGCTCCAGTACCTACTAAAATTTTCAACTTCTTCATTAGGTCCCACCACTATATTTATCAAGTGCTCTCGGTAGGACCAGCTTTCTGAGAAGCCCCAACTCCCCTATTCTGAATTTATAACACCAATCTCTCCTCCTTCTTCTACTCCGGATATTCCTATTTGAAGTGGCCGGCCCGGCCACACTTAAAACACCTTCTCAAAGCCTGTCCCTGCCTGGATTTAGACTGCAGCACAGGTAGCTTTCCTTGCCTGCCGTTCCTTCATCTCTCTTCCTCTCCCTTCCATTCTGGCCCTGACTCCCCCTGAAGATTTTCTTCCTCTTTCTCCAGCCCTCTGCCTCACTACCTGGTCCACTGTGAAGACCATTAGTTTCACTCTCTGCTTTTCCTTCTCATCTCCCCTCCTGACATACACCTTCCGGGCCTCCCACTGAGAGAGGGAGTTAAGAGAATTTTAGTAGTAGGGATGCTGATTAATGAATTGTTGTATTGAACTAGTAGATGTTGCTGCTAACTGTTGTGCAAATTAACCAAAGCAAGAAGTTTTGGGGCCCCTCACAAAGGATAGCTCCTGATAAAGATGAAGAACCTGTCTCAAGAACAGCCGAAACTGCCCCTGTGGTTTGGACAAAGGCCAAGAATTTAAAAGCGCAAGCTCCAGGGAAAAAGGTGAAAAGTTCAGATATGAGGAAGAGAAAGGAAAAGACTTACTTCATCTTAAGGGACCACCAGAGATGACCACCAGAGAGCAGTACGCAGGCGCGGATGGGAGGACCACATGTAGATTAGTTCTTGGAACTAATTATAATATGAAGCAGGGATAGGTTATGCATATGTATAAGTGTATTGGCAAACTTCGTGCATATGTAACTCTTTACTGCATATAACCAAGGCAAGTTGCCGCATTGGGGTGCGCATGCCTTTGGGAGCTATCCCGCATGCGCCCGACACCTAAATAAACCACATACCTACTTTATAACTCATTTGCTTTGAGTTGTAGAGTTCTTCCACGAATCACCACAGGAGGGCTTCCAGTGACTGTTCACTCCATCCTCCCACCTTCGGGAGCTTTTTCTGTGTATCTGGCCAGGCTTTAGTAACAAAATGCACTTTCAAGAGCCCTTGGGCTACTGGGTCCTCAGGATTCATCCCCAAGTACTTTCTCGTTCTGACCCCAAGTCTTTCCAGAAAGTCATTAGGGGATTCATCCTTTTGTTGTTGGACTTCAAATGCCTTGACAAAATTCTGGGACTTTGGTACTGCTTCCCTAATTCCCATTATTATTATATCCCCTAAGTCTCTCATATGATTTCTGTGCTGTGGGTTGTTATTATCCCAGTTAGGGTCGGCAAGCAGATATTTCTGCTCTACTGGAATTACTCATGGTCCGGGGGGCGGGGTGTTGATTCTTTCCCATTCTTGCTTAGCTGCCAACCTAATCATTCCCTGCTTTTTTCTAGTGAATAACATACTCAGGATTGACATAATTTCCCCCCAGGAATACAAATTAGGCATTAGAAACTGATCTAACTGTTCCGCTAGTCGTATAGGGTCCTAAATTAAAGGCTTCATTTCCTTCTTAAAACGCCTAAGCTCTCTGCTGGTAAGGGGAGGGAGTTCACATAACATATTTGTCCCTTTCTTGCTGGGACCTCCCTAAGAGGATACATAGAAGTGCCAGCACTATTATTATCAGGGAAGGGAAAATTTTCCATGTCTTTTTTTACATTGTTATAACTCTCGTCGGAGCTTAAAGTGTACTTTCTTTTTAGTGACAGTGTGCCCGGTGCAGGACAAAGTACCTCTCTGAGATCCCCTGTGTGCCTATCTGGAAGTGTCCCAGGCTTGCAGAGATAGCAGAGAGAAGACCACAGTTACCATGTCCTCCCTACTCTTCCATCTTTGATATCAGGTGAGAATTAAAAATTTTCGAAGCCCAATGATATGCAAAAGGACTAAGATGACATTGCGTAGTCTCCACACCTTTTACATCTGCAATAAGATCAGACACAATTTGGTCCCAAACTATGAAATTATTGTTTTCAAGCTGCAACAGAAAGCACAAGAAAGGTTGTGCAATAAATGCCTTAGTATGATCATTCTGGCCAGCAGTCAGAGTGCCTCTGAGGATCATGAAGAAACACATGCTAAAGCGAGAGCTCTGCTGCCATTCAACCAAATTCAATACTTCACATGCTGTAAACTAACTTAGCTCAGTTTATAACTGTTTAGAACTGTGAAGTTTTTTCAGGCTCATCTCTCCTTACACTTCTTAAAGAAGTTTGGGGGGCTATTTTGTCCAGGAAAGATCACTTAATGCCTTTCTAAAAATGTTTCCTTAGAAAGAATGTTTACAGCTTGTACTGGAACACTTTCCAGGGATATGTGTCCTTTGACGAACTTACAATACCTAAGTAAACACATGTCCAATTATCCATTCTTTCTTTTTTTGAGAGAGTATTTTTTTCACTTATGCCTAAAATGTTCATCATTCCATCTTCTGTTTTGAAATCAGCTTTGAGTTCACTGTTGTTGTGGTTTAGCCCGGCTGGCAGTCAAACACCACACAGCCGTTCGCTCACCCTCCCCCCTCCCTCTCCGGGATGGGGGAGAGAAACGGGAAAGTGAAGTCTGTGAGTTGAGATAAAGACAGTTTATTAAGACAGGAAAAATAATAACAATAATAATAATAATAGTATTAATAGTAATAATGTGTACGAAATAAGTGATGCACAATGCAATTGCTCACCACCCGTTGACCGATGCCCAGCCTATCCCCGAGCAGCCGGCCCCCCCCCCTCCACCCCGGCTAACCACCCCTATATATTGTTCAGCATGACGTCAGATGGTATGGAATACCCCTTTGGCCAGTTTGGGTCAGCTGTCCTGGGTCTGTCCCCTCCCAGCTCCTGCTGCATCCCTAGCCTGCTCGCTAGCAGGACAGAGAGAGGCTGAAAAGTCCTTGGCTTGGTGTAAGCACTGCTCTACAACAATTAAAACATCAGCATGTTATCAGCGCTCTTCTCATTCTAATCCAAAACATAGCACCCTGCCAGCTACTAGGAGGAAAATTAACTCTGTCCTAACTGAAACCAGGACAGATATCCACCCCTTATTCCATACCATTTATGTCATGCTCAGGTTACACTCTTTCCAATACCTTCTAATTAATCACCATTTTCATCTATGATATATAGCAACCATGGTAGCGATGACATACAGTGTTATATGATAATTACCATACTATAATTCAACTCATGGGCTATTCTCACCCAGTATTAGGTCCCCTTGAGGTACACACCGGACCTCCCCATTCTCTTGCATTACCCACCAAGTGCATCCAGGTCCCCGAGCAAAAGCAATCCCACGAATGGGCTTGCCTTTTCCTGAGGCGGGAGTAGCCCAGACTGTCTTACCCAGCATGTTTCTTACGTGCACTACAGGAACTTTATCCCCTTCTACAGTGCGTAACAGGTTTGATTGGGCAGGTCCAGCTCGGTTGGCAGATCCTCTAGTATTGACTAACCAGGTGGCCTTTGCCAAATGTGTTTCCCAATTTTTGAATGTCCCACCACCCATTGCTTTCAGTGTAGTCTTTAACAGTCCATTGTATCGTTCAACTTTCCCGGAGGCTGGTGCATGATAAGGGATGTGATACACCCACTCAATACCATGTTCTTTGGCCCAAGTGTCTATAAGGTTGTTTCGGAAATGAGTCCCATTGTCTGACTCAATTCTTTCTGGGGTGCCATGTCGCCATAGGACTTGCTTTTCAAGGCCCAGGATAGTGTTCCGGGCGGTGGCATGGGGCACAGGATATGTTTCCAGCCATCCGGTGGTTGCTTCCACCATTGTAAGTACGTGGCGCTTGCCGTTGCGGGTTTGGGGGAGTGTGATGTAATCAATCTGCCAGGCCTCTCCATATTTGTATTTCAGCCATCGTCCTCCATACCAGAGAGGCTTTGACCGTTTGGCTTCCTTGATTGCAGCACATGTTTCACAATCATGAATAACCTGTGCTATAGTGTCCATGGTCAGGTCCACCCCTCGGTCACGAGCCCATCTGTATGTTGCATCTCTACCTTGATGGCCTGAGGTGTCATGGGCCCATCGGGCTATAAATAATTCACCTTTATGTTGCCAGTCCAGGTCCACCTGAGCCACTTCAATCTTAGCAGCCTGATCCACCTGCTGGTTGTTTTGATGTTCTTCAGTAGCCCGATTCTTGGGCACATGAGCATCTACATGGCGTACCTTTACAACCAGGTTCTCTACCCGGGCAGCAATATCTTGCCACAATGCAGCAGCCCAGATGGGTTTGCCCCGGCGTTCCCAGTTGTTCTGCTTCCATTGCTGTAGCCACCCCCACAGGGCATTTGCTACCATCCATGAATCAGTATAGAGATAGAGAACTGGCCACTTTTCTCGTTCAGCAATATCTAAGGCCAGCTGAACGGCTTTCACTTCTGCAAACTGACTCGATTCACCTTCTCCCTCAGCAGCTTCTGCAACTCGTCGTGTAGGACTCCATACAGCAGCTTTCCATCTCCGATGCTTTCCCACAATACGACAGGACCCATCAGTGAACAGGGCATATTTCTTCTCATTTTCTGGTAGCTTGTTGTACAGTGGGGCTTCTTCAGCACGGACCACCTCCTCCTCTGATGATATCCCAAAGTATTTGCCTTCTGGCCAGTCCATAATCACTTCCAGGATTCCTGGGCGACTGGGGTTTCCTATTCGAGCCCGCTGAGTAATCAGTGCAACCCACTTGCTCCATGTAGCATCAGTTGCATGATGTGTAGAGGGGACCCTTCCTTTGAACATCCAGCCTAGTACCGACCGTCGAGGTGCCAGGAGGAGCTGCGCTTCAGTACCGACCACTTCCGAAGCAGATCGAACTCCCTCATATGCTGCCAATATCTCCTTTTCGGTTGGAGTATAGCGGGCCTCAGATCCTCTGTATCCCCGACTCCAAAACCCCAGGGGTCGACCTCGAGTTTCCCCAGGTTCTTTCTGCCAGAGGCTCCAGGTGGGACCATTCTCCCCGGCTGCGGTGTAGAGCACATTCTTTACATCTGGTCCTGTTCGGACTGGCCCAAGGGCTACTGCATGAACTATTTCCTGCTTAATTTCCAGCTCCCGCAGCCGTTCCAGCTCCAGCTCCCGCAGCCGTTCCAGCTCCCGCAGCCGTTCCAGCTCCAGCTCCTGCAGCTGTTCCAGCTCCAGCTCCCTCAGCCGTTCCAGCCCCTGCAGCTGCTCCAGCTCCTGCAGCCGCTCCCACTCCTGTGGCTGGGTCAGAGAAACGAACTGTAGCAGTGCAAGTTGTCCCTGCAGAGAGTATTCCAACCCCTGTGGCAGACCCTGTGGCTGGGTCGGAGAAACGAACTGTAGCAGTGCAAGTTGCCCCTGCAGAGGGTATTCCAACCCCTGTGGCAGACCCTGTGGCTGGGTCAGAGAAGCGAGCTGTAGCAGTGCAAGTTGCCCCTGTAGAAAAGTGGCCAGTTCTCTATCTCTATACTGATTCATGGATGGTAGCAAATGCCCTGTGGGGGTGGTTACAGCAATGGAAGCAGAACAACTGGGAGCGCAGGGGCAAACCCATCTGGGCTGCTGCATTGTGGCAAGATATTGCTGCCCAGGTAGAGAACCTGGTTGTAAAGGTACGCCATGTAGATGCTCATGTGCCCAAGAATCGGGCTACTGAAGAACATCAAAACAACCAGCAGGTGGATCAGGCTGCTAAGATTGAAGTGGCTCAGGTGGACCTGGACTGGCAACATAAAGGTGAATTATTTATAGCCCGATGGGCCCATGACACCTCAGGCCATCAAGGTAGAGATGCAACATACAGATGGGCTCGTGACCGAGGGGTGGACCTGACCATGGACACTATAGCACAGGTTATTCATGATTGTGAAACATGTGCTGCAATTAAACAAGCCAAACGGTCAAAGCCTCTCTGGTATGGAGGACGATGGCTGAAATACAAATATGGAGAGGCCTGGCAGATTGATTACATCACACTCCCCCAAACCCGCAACGGCAAGCGCCATGTACTTACAATGGTGGAAGCAACCACCGGATGGCTGGAAACATATCCTGTGCCCCATGCCACCGCCCGGAACACTATCCTGGGCCTTGAAAAGCAAGTCCTATGGCGACATGGCACCCCAGAAAGAATTGAGTCAGACAATGGGACTCATTTCCGAAACAACCTTATAGACACTTGGGCCAAAGAACATGGTATTGAGTGGGTGTATCACATCCCTTATCATGCACCAGCCTCCGGGAAAGTTGAACGATACAATGGACTGTTAAAGACTACACTGAAAGCAATGGGTGCTGGGACATTCAAAAATTGGGAAACACATTTGGCAAAGGCCACCTGGTTAGTCAATACTAGAGGATCTGCCAACCGAGCTGGACCTGCCCAATCAAACCTGTTACGCACTGTAGAAGGGGATAAAGTTCCTGTAGTGCACGTAAGAAACATGCTGGGTAAGACAGTCTGGGCTACTCCCGCCTCAGGAAAAGGCAAGCCCATTCGTGGGATTGCTTTTGCTCGGGGACCTGGATGCACTTGGTGGGTAATGCAAGAGAATGGGGAGGTCCGGTGTGTACCTCAAGGGGACCTAATACTGGGTGAGAATAGCCCATGAGTTGAATTATAGTATGGTAATTATCATATAACACTGTATGTCATCGCTACCATGGTTGCTATATATCATAGATGAAAATGGTGATTAATTAGAAGGTATTGGAAAGAGTGTAACCTGAGCATGACATAAATGGTATGGAATAAGGGGTGGATATCTGTCCTGGTTTCAGTTAGGACAGAGTTAATTTTCCTCCTAGTAGCTGGCAGGGTGCTATGTTTTGGATTAGAATGAGAAGAGCGCTGATAACATGCTGATGTTTTAATTGTTGTAGAGCAGTGCTTACACCAAGCCAAGGACTTTTCAGCCTCTCTCTGTCCTGCTAGCGAGCAGGCTAGGGATGCAGCAGGAGCTGGGAGGGGACAGACCCAGGACAGCTGACCCAAACTGGCCAAAGGGGTATTCCATACCATCTGACGTCATGCTGAACAATATATAGGGGTGGTTAGCCGGGGTGGAGGGGGGGGGCCGGCTGCTCGGGGATAGGCTGGGCATCGGTCAACGGGTGGTGAGCAATTGCATTGTGCATCACTTATTTCGTACACATTATTACTATTAATACTATTATTATTATTATTGTTATTATTTTTCCTGTCTTAATAAACTGTCTTTATCTCAACTCACAGACTTCACTTTCCCGTTTCTCTCCCCCATCCCGGAGAGGGAGGGGGGAGGGTGAGCGAACGGCTGTGTGGTGTTTGACTGCCAGCCGGGCTAAACCACAACAACAGTGAACTCAAAGCTGATTTCAAAACAGAAGATGGAATGATGAACATTTTAGGCATAAGTGAAAAAAATACTCTCTCAAAAAAAGAAAGAATGGATAATTGGACATGTGTTTACTTAGGTATTGTAAGTTCGTCAAAGGACACATATCCCTGGAAAGTGTTCCAGTACAAGCTGTAAACATTCTTTCTAAGGAAACATTTTTAGAAAGGCATTAAGTGATCTTTCCTGGACAAAATAGCCCCCCAAACTTCTTTAAGAAGTGTAAGGAGAGATGAGCCTGAAAAAACTTCACAGTTCTAAACAGTTATAAACTGAGCTAAGTTAGTTTACAGCATGTGAAGTATTGAATTTGGTTGAATGGCAGCAGAGCTCTCGCTTTAGCATGTGTTTCTTCATGATCCTCAGAGGCACTCTGACTGCTGGCCAGAATGATCATACTAAGGCATTTATTGCACAACCTTTCTTGTGCTTTCTGTTGCAGCTTGAAAACAATAATTTCATAGTTTGGGACCAAATTGTGTCTGATCTTATTGCAGATGTAAAAGGTGTGGAGACTACGCAATGTCATCTTAGTCCTTTTGCATATCATTGGGCTTCGAAAATTTTTAATTCTCACCTGATATCAAAGATGGAAGAGTAGGGAGGACATGGTAACTGTGGTCTTCTCTCTGCTATCTCTGCAAGCCTGGGACACTTCCAGATAGGCACACAGGGGATCTCAGAGAGGTACTTTGTCCTGCACCGGGCACACTGTCACTAAAAAGAAAGTACACTTTAAGCTCCGACGAGAGTTATAACAATGTAAAAAAAGACATGGAAAATTTTCCCTTCCCTGATAATAATAGTGCTGGCACTTCTATGTATCCTCTTAGGGAGGTCCCAGCAAGAAAGGGACAAATATGTTATGTGAACTCCCTCCCCTTACCAGCAGAGAGCTTAGGCGTTTTAAGAAGGAAATGAAGCCTTTAATTTAGGACCCTATACGACTAGCGGAACAGTTAGATCAGTTTCTAATGCCTAATTTGTATTCCTGGGGGGAAATTATGTCAATCCTGAGTATGTTATTCACTAGAAAAAAGCAGGGAATGATTAGGTTGGCAGCTAAGCAAGAATGGGAAAGAATCAACACCCCGCCCCCCGGACCATGAGTAATTCCAGTAGAGCAGAAATATCTGCTTGCCGACCCTAACTGGGATAATAACAACCCACAGCACAGAAATCATATGAGAGACTTAGGGGATATAATAATAATGGGAATTAGGGAAGCAGTACCAAAGTCCCAGAATTTTGTCAAGGCATTTGAAGTCCAACAACAAAAGGATGAATCCCCTAATGACTTTCTGGAAAGACTTGGGGTCAGAACGAGAAAGTACTTGGGGATGAATCCTGAGGACCCAGTAGCCCAAGGGCTCTTGAAAGTGCATTTTGTTACTAAAGCCTGGCCAGATACACAGAAAAAGCTCCCGAAGGTGGGAGGATGGAGCGAACAGTCACTGGAAGCCCTCCTGTGGTGATTCGTGGAAGAACTCTACAACTCAAAGCAAATGAGTTATAAAGTAGGTATGTGGTTTATTTAGGTGTCGGGCGCATGCGGGATAGCTCCCAAAGGCATGCGCACCCCAATGCGGCAACTTGCCTTGGTTATATGCAGTAAAGAGTTACATATGCACGAAGTTTGCCAATACACTTATACATATGCATAACCTATCCCTGCTTCATATTATAATTAGTTCCAAGAACTAATCTACATGTGGTCCTCCCATCCGCGCCTGCGTACTGCTCTCTGGTGGTCATCTCTGGTGGTCCCTTAAGATGAAGTAAGTCTTTTCCTTTCTCTTCCTCATATCTGAACTTTTCACCTTTTTCCCTGGAGCTTGCGCTTTTAAATTCTTGGCCTTTGTCCAAACCACAGGGGCAGTTTCGGCTGTTCTTGAGACAGGTTCTTCATCTTTATCAGGAGCTATCCTTTGTGAGGGGCCCCAAAACTTCTTGCTTTGGTTAATTTGCACAACAGTTAGCAGCAACATCTACTAGTTCAATACAACAATTCATTAATCAGCATCCCTACTACTAAAATTCTCTTAACTCCCTCTCTCAGTGGGAGGCCCGGAAGGTGTATGTCAGGAGGGGAGATGAGAAGGAAAAGCAGAGAGTGAAACTAATGGTCTTCACAGTGGACCAGGTAGTGAGGCAGAGGGCTGGAGAAAGAGGAAGAAAATCTTCAGGGGGAGTCAGGGCCAGAATGGAAGGGAGAGGAAGAGAGATGAAGGAACGGCAGGCAAGGAAAGCTACCTGTGCTGCAGTCTAAATCCAGGCAGGGACAGGCTTTGAGAAGGTGTTTTAAGTGTGGCCGGGCCGGCCACTTCAAATAGGAATATCCGGAGTAGAAGAAGGAGGAGAGATTGGTGTTATAAATTCAGAATAGGGGAGTTGGGGCTTCTCAGAAAGCTGGTCCTACCGAGAGCACTTGATAAATATAGTGGTGGGACCTAATGAAGAAGTTGAAAATTTTAGTAGATACTGGAGCAGCTAGGTCATCGCTGGCCCATAAAGTATCAGGGCTTAAATTAACTAATGAAACCCTAAAGGTGACAGGGGTAGAAGGGACTGGGGTAACAATGCTACTTTTTGGGGACACCAAGCTGAGACTAGGGGATAAAACGATCACTGAATAATTATTATATGTACCCGAGGCAGGGACTAATTTGTTGGGAAGGGATTTGATGATGAAATTGGGTATTCAAATAGTAAGTTGTCAGAATGGAATAATGGTGTCAATGAAGTTATTGACAGAAGATGATGAAAAAGAAATAGACCCCATAGTGTGGGTCAAGGAAGGAAATAGAGGAGGGCTTAATATCACTACCCTGAAGACAGGTATGCAGGAAGGATATGAGGCAATAAAACAGAAGCAATACCCCATCTCATCTGAGGGAAGAACTGGTCTTAAATCAGTGGTAAAAAGGCTGATTAAAGGTGGATTATTGGAGCCATGCATGTCTCCTTTTAACACTCCTATCCTGCCAGTAAGAAAGGCTGATGGTTCTTACTGACTGGTAGAAGATCTAAGAAAAATTAAAGAGATAGTGAGGACGTGCCACCCTGTGGTTCCAAATCCATACACTCTGATGAGCAAGATCCCACATGAGCAGAAGTGGTTTAGCGTGATATATTTAAAAGATGCCTTTTGGGCTTGTCCATTGGGCCTGACCCTGTGAGCAAAAACATATTCGCCTTCGAGTGGGAAGACCTTGAAACAGGGCAGAAGCAACAATACAGATGGACAGTACTACCTCAGGGGTTTACAGAGTCACCAAATTTATTTGGGCGAGTTCTAGAGCAGATTTTGGAGCAATTCCAACCTCCGGTGGAGGTGTTACTGTTACAATGTGTGGATGATCTTTC
The DNA here is from genome assembly GCF_009769625.2 of Cygnus olor. NCBI lineage: Eukaryota > Metazoa > Chordata > Aves > Anseriformes > Anatidae > Cygnus > Cygnus olor. The sequence continues at coordinate 1,705,841 of NW_024429073.1, read as the reverse complement.
ATTGTCAGGACAGGAGAAAACAGTTGTGAAGGAAGCCACGAACAAGCTATTCAACTTTCTGAGAAAACAGGGCTTGAGAGTATTGCAAAATAAATTACAATATGTGGAAAGAGAAGTCAAGTATTTAGGGCATCCAGTGTCTTAGGGAGAATGAAGAATAAATCCAGAGAGGATTCAGGGAATTGCTGAGTTACCCCTACCCAAAAGTAAGAGAGAACTAAGAAAGCTTTTGGGGTTAAAGGGATAATGTCAATTACGGATAGAAGCATATGCTCAAAAGACAAAAGGGTTGTATCTTAAGTTATTAGAGGAGGAGCCTAATATACTTGAATGGACAGAAGAGGAAAAGGAGTTAATAGAAAAATTGAAGCAGAGCTTAATCACAGCACCAGTCTTAGTTCTTCCCGCATTAAATAAGCCTTTTTATCTCTTTGCTACTGTGGATTGGGAAGCAGCATTGGGAGTATTCACCCAGGAGTGGGGGGGACAAGCGGCAGCCAGTGGCTTATTTATCCAAAGTGCTGGACCTAGTTTCCAGAGGACGGCCTGAATTTGTTCAAGCTGTAGCTGCAACTGCTATTCTGGTGGAAGAGAGTAGGAAATTAACCTTTGGGGGTTGTCTGATAGTTACTACACCACACCAGGTTAAGACGCTCTTGACTCAGAGAGCTGGGCGCTGGCTGACTGATTCTAGGATTTTGAAATATGAGGCAACACTGATTGAAAGGGATGATTTAGTGTTAACCACAAAATCATGCTTGAATCCAGCTGCCTTCCTATGGAGAGGAGAAAGGGCTGGAGGATATGGAACATAACTGCCTGGATTTAATTGAATGTCAGACTGTGAGAAACTAAGTTGTGTTTTTGCAGTAGAGAACTACTTTTCTGTATTCCAAAGTAGTTGTGTAGTCATAATAAGGAGAAATGCTAAGTAGATAAGTGGACAGTAGAAGGCCTCACTGTTCCAAAATAAGGTGGAAGCTTGAGAGAAACAGGATGAGCAGTGTTGGAACAGTAAAACAAAGATCACAGGTTCTCAAAACAGAAGAAAGGGAAAAAAAGTGAAAAAGGAGAAATTAAAGGGTTGAAAAAAAGAAAAATTGTACATATATGGTACAGAGGAGTGTCGAGTAGCTTGTGAACCTGTAGTACTCAGCCAATGAGGAAACAGGGGAGGTGATAAGGTGTCGGGTAATAGGGAATAAAAGGTTATGATTTGTTTACTAAAATGTGCTCCTGATTGACAGGACGCCCGCCACTGCAATCACAAATAAAAGCTTCACAGAAGATCCTGTCTGAAGAAAATTATTTGAGATTTTTCTCACAAGACTAAAGTGAGACCTAATTTACAAGATATTCCCCTTGAGGAAGGAGATATTCTGTTTCGATGGATCCTCAAGGGTAGTACAGGGAAAAAGGTGTAATGGATATGCTATAGTTGATGGATTAAGTGAGGAAGTAAAAGAGATGGGCTGACTGCCCAATAACTGGCTAGCCGAAACATGAATTATATGCCTTGAATCAGGCACTCAAACTTCTTGAAGGAAAAGAGGGAACCATCTGTACCAATTCGAGATACGCATATTTGGTGGTTCACACATTCGGTAACATCTGGGAGGAACTGTGGTGGTTTTACCGGACTAGGCAGCTGAACACCACAACCGCTCTCTCACTCCCCCTCCTTAGATGAGGAGGGGAAGAAGTAAAGGAAAGAACAACTCACGGGTTGAGATAAGGATGATTTAATTAAAGGGAAAAAAAAGAAATAATTATTAAGGAAAGATTATTATTAATTAAACAATTTAACTAAACAATTTAACTAAACAATTAACAATTTAACTAAAGGGGAAAAAAAGGAAAGGGGAAAAGGGAGGGGGAAAGGGAAAACTAACCAAAACAAGTAAAGGCTATGTGGAAGTGCAGAGGAAAGAAATTACTCTCTACTCTCCATGGTCAAGTAGGTAAAACCACAGGGTGGCGCGGGGTGTGTACCCACCATATTGTCTTCTTTGCACGGATGCACGTTTACCCCTAATAGCCGAGACGCTGGTTTGTACAGGTGGGGAAGAAAATACACTCTCTTTAAGTTGGTGGACCTCTTCAAAAAGTTTCTCCAAAGTATTCTCTTTTAGTTGGTGGCCACTGGTTCGTTCAGGTGGGGGGGAACATAAATTCTCTTTAAGTTGGTGGACCTCTTCAAAAAGGTTCTCCAAAGTATTCTCTTTTAGTTGGTGGCCACTGGTTTGTTCAGGTGGGGGGGAAAATAAATTCTCTTTAAGTTGGTGGAACTCTTCAGAGAGTTTCTCCACAGCCAAGACGCAGGCCTGTAGGGAAGAGGAGAGATTTCCTTCGTACTCCCGGAGTTGTTTAGCCATGTCACCCACTGTGGGATCTTCACCGTTTTTCCAGGTTATTATTGCCAATGTGCTGGCCCATGATGATGGTGCATTCCGTACAAACTTCCGCCATATGGGTCGAGTACACTGGACTTCATCTGGATCTGTGGATGATTGTGCATCGTCTAAGTCCTTATAAATTACTTCCCGTACGGCTAATTCCCTCAGGTACTGAATTCCCTTCTCCATGGTGGTCCACTTTACTGGTACACATACAAGTTCTTCCTTGTAGGGATACCTTCCCTTCACAGCTAACAGGAGACGCCTCCAGAGGCTGTGAGATCGTGCTCCATCTCCAATTGCTTTGTCAATGCTTGCATCTCTAGCAAGGGATCCCAACCGCTTGGCTTCCCTGCCCTCTAATTCCACACCATTGGCTCCAGTGTCCCAGCACCGGAGCAGCCAGGTGACAAGCTGTTCACCTATACAGCGACCAAAATCTTTTCGCACATCTCGTAGCTCACGCTGGTATAGGGTTCGGGTAGTTACTGTTGATTTTCTGACATCCTCATCCTCATCTTCATCCTCCTGCACACTTGATGGCCCAGCCTCGTCTTCTCCAGACCCAGACTTAGCAGAAGACTTTCTGCGTTCTAAACGACCTGAGTCTCTATACCATTTTTTCACCTTTTCTACAGGGGCAACTTGCACTGCTACAGCTCGCCTCTCCGACCCAGCCACAGGGTCTGCCATAGGGGTTGGAATACCCTCTGCAGGGGCAACTTGCACTGCTACAGTTCGTTTCTCCGACCCAGCCACAGGGTCTGCCACAGGGGTCGGAGTACCCTCTGCAGGGGCAACTTGCACTGCTACAGTTCGTTTCTCTGACCCAGCCACAGGAGTGGGAACGGCTGCGGGAGCTGGAGCTGGAACGGCTGCAGGAGCTGGAGCTGGAACGGCTGCGGGAGCTGGAGCCGGAACGGCTGCGGGAGCTGGAGCTGGAACGGCTGCGGGAGCTGGAGCCGGAACGGCTGCGGGAGCTGGAGCTGGAACGGCTGCGGGAGCTGGAACTGGAACAGCTGCGGGAGCTGGAGCCGGGACGGCTGCGGGAGCTGGAACCGGAACGGCTGCGGGAGCTGGAGCTGGAATGGCTGCGGGAGCTGGAGCTGGAGTGGCTGCAGGAGCCGGGACTGGAACGGCCGCAGGGTCTGTCACTAGGTTGATAGTAGCATCAATTGCAGCTCGATAGGCACAAGCCAGACCCCAGCACGCCACAGTGATTTGTGTCACTTTGGAACTGCCAGAGTCATGACACCTTTTTTTCAAGCATTCTACCAGTTTTTTAGGATTTTGCAGTTGTTCAGGGGTGAATGTCCAAAACACTGGAGGTGCCCACTGCCCTAGAAACCTGCCCATATCCTCCCACACTCCCTGCCACTCGCAAATATCCCGCCTCAAGACAGATCTCCGGATGAGATTCCTAAGTAGTTGTTTAACCTTAAACAAAACCTGAAGCGCATTCAGGAGACATAACAACAAGAACATGCTGGTCTGAGTATCCCAAGGATATTCAACATCTTGGAGAGCTACCGTAACTAGCTCGGGGGATAAGAGGGTGGTGAAGGAGGAAGGGAGAGTGAACAGGTAGGAAAAAATATCTTCCCCTGTCCCCTCCAGAGATTGACTCCCTGATGAAAAAAGGCAATAGGTGTAATTGCTAATACTTTCTGAGATATGGTTTCCGAAGTATAGAGTCGACGACAGTGCTGAGTACAAATACCAGGTTAGAGTCATGACCAGATATCTCATCATTTCATAAGCCATCGTTACACCACACAGTACCATAACAATCTTAAACCAGGGCCCGGAAAGGGTAAACAGCACGACAGGGAGCACATACAGAAAGTAACTTGCTATAAAACTCAATTTGGGAAACAGGCACAGCAGACTTGAGATTAAGGCACTCAACATTGTGACTAGCAACTATTAAGCAGGTCGAATACTTATACCAATTCTAGTTTAACACACTCTGGTCAAATCTGTCGATATCTCAACCCTTCGAGCCCCACGTTGGGTGCCAAATGGACTGTTGTGGTTTAGCCCGGCTGGCAGTCAAACACCACACAGCCGTTCGCTCACCCTCCCCCCTCCCTCTCCGGGATGGGGGAGAGAAACGGGAAAGTGAACCCTGTGAGTTGAGATAAAGACAGTTTATTAAGACAGGGAAAAGAATAACAACAATAATAATAATAATAATAGTATTAATAGTAATAATGTGTACGACCGATGCCCAGCCTATCCCTGAGCAGCCGGCCCCCCCCCTCCACCCCGGCTAGCCACCCCTATATATTGTTCAGCATGACGTCAGATGGTATGGAATACCCCTTTGGCCAGTTTGGGTCAGCTGTCCTGGGTCTGTCCCCTCCCAGCTCCTGCTGCATCCCTAGCCTGCTCGCTAGCAGGACAGAGAGAGACTGAAAAATCCTTGGCTTGGTGTAAGCACTGCTCTACAACAATTAAAACATCAGCATGTTATCAGCGCTCTTCTCATCCTAATCCAAAACATAGCACCCTGCCAGCTACTAGGAGGAAAATTAACTCTGTCCTAACTGAAACCAGGACAGGGGGGAAAATTAGTGACAAGAGATGAGGAAAAGGCTGAGGTGCTTAATGCCTTCTTTGCCTCAGTCTTTAGCGGCAAGACCAGTTGTTCTCTGGGTACCCAGCCCCCTGAGCTGGTGGAAGGGGATGGGGAGCAGAATGTGGCCCTCATAATCCACGAGGAAATGGTTGGCAACCTGCTACAGCACTTGGATGTACGCAAGTCGATGGGGCCGGATGGGATCCACCCGAGGGTACCGAGAGAACTGGCGGAGGAGCTGGCCAAGCCGCTTTCCATCATGTATCGGCAGTCCTGGATATCAGGGGAGGTCCCAGTCAACTGGCGGCTAGCAAACGTGACGCCCATCTACAAGAAGGGCCGGAGGGTAGACCCGGGGAACTATAGGCCTGTTAGTTTGATCTCAGTGCCAGGGAAGCTCATGGAGCAGATTCTCTTGAGTGTCATCACGCGGCACTTGCAGGGCAACCAGGCGATCAGGCCCAGTCAGCATGGGTTTATGAAAGGCAGGTCCTGCTTGACGAACCTGATCTCCTTCTATGACAAGGTGATGCCCTCAGTGGATGAGGGAAAGGCAGTGGATGTGGTCTACCTTGATTTCAGTAAGGCTTTTGACACCGTTTCCCACAGCATTCTCCTCAAGAAACTGGCTGCTCATGGCTTGGACTGGTATATGCTTCGTTGGGTTAAAAACTGGCTGGATAGCCGGGCCCAAAGAGTCCTGGTGAATGGAGTCAAATCCAGTTGGAGGCCGGTCACTAGTGGTGTCCCCCAGGGCTCAGTATTAGGGCCAGTCCTCTTTAATATCTTTATCGATGATCTGGATGAGGGGATCGAGTGCACCCTCAGTAAGTTTGCAGACGACACGAAGTTAGGTGCATGTGTAGATCTGCTTGAGGGTAGGAAGGCTCTGCAGGAGGATCTGGATAGGCTGGACCGATGGGCTGAGGCCAACTGTATGAAGTTCAACAAGGCCAAGTGCCGGGTCCTGCACCTGGGGCACAACAACCCCAAGCAGCGCTACAGGCTGGGGGAAGAGTGGTTGGAAAGCTGCCTGGCAGAGAAGGACCTGGGAGTATTGGTTGATAGCCAGCTGAATATGAGCCAGCAGTGTGCCCAGGTAGCCAAGAAGGCCAACAGCATCCTGGCTTGTATAAGAAACAGTGTGGCCAGCAGGACTAGGGAAGTGATTGTCCCCCTGTACTCGGCTCTGGTGAGGCCGCACCTCGAGTACTGTGTTCACTTTTGGGCCCCTCACTACAAGAAGGACATGGAGGTGCTCGAGCGAGTCCAGAGAAGGGCAACGAAGCTGGTGTGGGGTCTGGAGAACAAGTCTTATGAGGAGCGGCTGAGGGAGCTGGGGTTGTTCAGCCTGGAGAAGAGGAGGCTCAGGGATGACCTTTTCGCTCTCTATAGGTACCTTAAAGGAGGCTGTAGCGAGGTGGGGGTTGGTCTATTCTCCCACGTGCCCGGTGACAGGACGAGGGGGAATAGGCTAAAGTTGTGCCAGGGGAGGTTTAGGTTGGATATTAGGAAGAACTTCTTTACCGAAAGGGTTGTTAGGCATTGGAATGGGCTGCCCAGGGAAGTGGTTGAGTCACCATCCCTGGAGGTCTTTAAAAGATGTTTAGATGTAGAGCTTAGTGATATGGTTTAGTGGAGGACTTGTTAGTGTTAGGTCATAGGTTGGACTAGGTGATCTTGGAGGTCTCTTCCAACCTAAATTATTCTGTGATTCTGTGAAGAGGGCTGACATTTATATATCGGGAGGCCTGGCAGATTGATTATAGCACACTCCCTCAAACCTGCAATGGCAAGCGCCAAGTACTTGCAGTGGTAGAAGCAACCATTGGATGGATGGAAACATATCCTGTGCCCCATGCCACCGCCCGGAACACTATCCTGGGCCTTGAAAAGCAAGTCCTATGGCGACATGGCACCCCAGAAAGAATTGAGTCAGACAATGGGACTCATTTCCGAAACAACCTTATAGACACTTGGGCCAAAGAACATGGTATTGAGTGGGTGTATCACATCCCTTATCATGCACCAGCCTCCGGGAAAGTTGAACGATACAATGGACTGTTAAAGACTACACTGAAAGCAATGGGTGGTGGGACATTCAAAAATTGGGATACGCATTTGGCAAAGGCCACCTGGTTAGTTGACACTAGGGGGATCTGACAGTCGAGCTGGACCTGCCCAATCAAAACCGTTATATGCTGTAAAAGGGGACAAAGTCCCTGTAGTGCACGTAAAAAACATGCTGGGGAAGGCACTCTAGGCTACTCCTGCCTCAGGCAAAGGCAAACTTTGGGATTGCTTTTGCTCAGGGACCTGGATGCACTTGGTGGGTAATGCAGAAGAATCCGGAAATCGGATATGTACCTGAAGGGGATTTGACTTGGGAAGAGAATAGTATATGATTTGAATTGTATGATGTTAATTGCTATATAATACTGTATGTCATCACTACTATGATGGCTATATGTCCTATTAATGGTATCACACTAACAGTCATGTAGATAACAACGAATGAATGTTATTAGAATTGGACAAGCATAGCGGTGTGTTGTAGCCAGAACAGGCTTCAGCATGCGACGATCCAACATCACACACTATCTGATCTGCCCTGAAAGATTGTTGTGACAGATGGAGCCCAAAGTCAGTCATGGACTACACAAACTCAGTGGACATTTTATATACATATATGAAAAGTGGTGATTAATTATCATAATATTATAATGGAAAGTGTGGGACCCAAGCATGGCATAAATGGTATGGAATAAGGGGTGGATATTGTCCTCGTTTTGGCTAGGATAGAGTTAATTTTCCTCCTAGTAGCTGGTAGGGTGCTGTGTTTGGGATTTAGGATGAGAATAATGCTGATAACACACTGATGTTTTAGTTGTTGCAGAGCAGTGCTGACACTAAGCCAAGGACTTTTCAGCTTCTCGCTCTGTCCTGCCAGTGGGCAGGCTGAGGGTGCAGCAGGAGTTGGGAGGGGACAGAACCAGGACAGCCGACCCAAACTGGCCAAAGGGATAATCCATACCATATGACGTCATGCTGAACAATAATATGAGGTGGTTGGCCGGGGTGGGGGGACTGCTGCTCAGGGATAGGCTGGGCATTGCTTGTTGAGTGGTGAGCAATTACATTGTGCATCACTTGTTTTGTACGCATTAGTAGTAGTAGTACTAATATTATTATTATTATTATTATTATTATTATTATTATTAGTTTCCTTTCTTTTCTGTCGTAATACACTGTCTTTATCTCAACCCGCAAGCTTTCATTTTTTTTCCTTATTCTCTTCCCCATCCCCCAGAGGGAAGGGGGAGGGTGAGCAAATAGCTGAGTGGTGCTTAGCTGCCGGCCGGGTTAAACCAGAACAGTGTGACATCATATGGTATGGAATATGCCTTTGGTTGGTTTAGGTCAGCTGCCCTGGTGATGTTCCCTCCCCACCTCTTGCCCACCCCCAGCCTGCTGGCTCTTGGGGGGGTTAGAGGGAGTCCTGATGCTGTGCCAGTATTGCTCAGCAGTAGACACAACACTGGTGTGATACCAATGCTGTTCTAGCTACAGGTGAAGAGCACAGCACTGTATGAGCCGCTGCAGGGAAAGTTAACTCCATCCCAGCCAGATCCTGTACACCTGGAGACTCAGCAGAAGTTCCCTGTTCAACCACGCGGGTCTTCTTCCCCGCCAGCTCATCTTACAGCACATGGGGACAGCCTGCCTCTGGGCCTTTAAGACTTCCTTCTTGAGGAGCGTCCAGCCTTCCTGGACCCCTCTGCCCTTCAGGACTGACTCCAAAGGGACCCTCCCCTACCAGTGTCCTGAACAATCGAAGTCTGCCCTCCAGAAGTCCAAGGTCGCAGTTTTACTGACCCCCCTCCTGACTTCGCCAAGAATAGAGAACTCTACCATTTTGTGGTCACTCTGCCCAAGACAGCTCCCGACCACCACATCTCCCACCAGTCCTTCTCTGTTCATGAACAGTAGGTCTAGCAGGGCACCCCCTCCAGTAGGCTCACTAACCAGCTGGGTAAGGAAGCTATCTTCCACGCACTCCAGGAACCTCCTAGACTGCTTCCTCTGGGCTGTATTGTATTTCAAGCATACGTCCGGGAAGATAAAGTCCCTGTCCTGGTTTCGGCTAGGATAGAGTTAATTTTCCTCCTAGTAGCTGGCAGGGTGCTGTGTTTGGGATTTAGGATGAGAATAAGGTTGATAACACACTGATGTTTTAATTGTTGCAGAGCAGTGCTTACACCAAGCCAAGGACTTTTCAGCTTCTCACTCTGTCCTGCTAGCGAGCAGGCTAGGGATGCAGCAGGAGCTGGGAGGGGACAGACCCAGGACAGCTGACCCAAACTGGCCAAAGGGGTATTCCATACCATCTGACATCATGCTGAACAATTAATATGGGGGGACTGGCCGGGGTGGGGGAGACCAGCTGCTTGGGGATAGGCTGGGCATCGGTCAGTGGGAGGGTGTGCAAATGGCTGTGTGCTGCTTAGCTGCCGGCCAGGTTAAACCACAACAGCCCCCCATGAGAACAAGCTCTGGCAATTGTGTGACTTCTGCCAGCTGCTTATAGAACGCCTCATCCTTCTCTTCATCCTGGTTTTGGTTGGTCTATAAACGATCCCCACCAGAATGTCTGCCTTGTTGGCCTTCCCCCTGATCCCTATCCATAGTGTCTCGACCTTATCATTTCCAGCCCCGAGCTCAAGAACATCAAAACACTCTCTAATATAGAGAGCCACACTACCGCCCCTTCTTTGTTGCCTGTCCCTTCTGAAGTGCTTGTAGCCATCCATTGCAGCACTCCAGTTGTGGGAGTGGTCCCACCACGTTTCAGTGAAGGCAACTAAGTTGTAGTTTGCCTGCCGCACAATGGCTTCCAGCTCCTCCTGTTTGTTGCCCATGCTGCATGCATTAGTGTAGATACACTTCAGCTGAGCCATTGCCTTCAGTGGTGAAGAAATTTCCAGGGTGAAATACGACAGTTATGCATTGAATCTGTTCCATGATAGTCTCCTTGGCAACATAGCCTGCAACCTTATGTATTGGTAGCATCAGGGAAGCTCGGTGTGCTGACTCTAAGAGATATAGCACGGAAGGTGGAGTGAAGACACCGCAGCCAGGCTCTGTGCTGTCACTGCAGGGATGGGGAACCTGATGGTACCATGGAACTGATAGATTGCATGGCCAGCCCTCAGTCTAACTGATAACCAAGTCATGTCCTCTGGGTGAACTTTGCTCATTATAACCTCATTATAACGCCAAAACACATCTCCATCCCAAAGGCTACCCACCTCCAAGGTGCGACCACCCCTCACTGAGCATGCGCTCTGAATTTCTCTGAGCCTATACCTTTAAACAAATGCGAGAAAAATTTATACCAATCAACGAAGACACGTATGACTGGAGTCACTCAAGTTCCACCTAAAAGTAAGAAAATAGTATAAAAATGGCTCAAGAGAAGGAAAATGTAGGGGAAGACACCATCACAGATAAGTTGTAAGGACATCGCTGACTTCGGGGATCAGTTGACAGGCTGAACCTCTCTTCCCCCCCCACAGGGACTCCTATTGGGTGAGATTCGAACTCTCGGTTATACCGAGTGCTTCCCCGGGAAATCTAACATTCTCTATACAGTTGTTTCATAAGTTAGTACATGTGTAGTTGGTTGTGGTTTTCATATTCTGGGTATTTGCACGTGCTTTGCAGACAGTGTATTTATCGCAGGCAAACCAAAAGAACCTGTACTCCTGTTGCTTCGATAAACTACACCAGTCATTTACTAGACTGAAAGTGTATCACACTATTTGTGCATCCGTAATCGTGATAATTTAATATAATTTAGTATATTGAATGCGACCAGACTTATAGTGTCAAATTGGGCATCACTCGGAATCTAAGCCCAGCCACCCTCAGCCCCTCTGATACCTGAGGACAAGCTGGAAGGCAAGGGGGTTTAGGTCCTGCCAAACTTCCTTACCCTTTAACACGCCAATCGCTGGCCCATAAAGTATCAGGGCTTAAATTAACTAATGAAACCCTAAAGGTGACAGGGGTAGAAGGGACTGGGGTAACAATGCTACTTTTTGGGGACACCAAGCTGAGACTAGGGGATAAAACGATCACTGAATAATTATTATATGTACCCGAGGCAGGGACTAATTTGTTGGGAAGGGATTTGATGATGAAATTGGGTATTCAAATAGTAAGTTGTCAGAATGGAATAATGGTGTCAATGAAGTTATTGACAGAAGATGATGAAAAAGAAATAGACCCCATAGTGTGGGTCAAGGAAGGAAATAGAGGAGGGCTTAATATCACTACCCTGAAGACAGGTATGCAGGAAGGATATGAGGCAATAAAACAGAAGCAATACCCCATCTCATCTGAGGGAAGAACTGGTCTTAAATCAGTGGTAAAAAGGCTGATTAAAGGTGGATTATTGGAGCCATGCATGTCTCCTTTTAACACTCCTATCCTGCCAGTAAGAAAGGCTGATGGTTCTTACTGACTGGTAGAAGATCTAAGAAAAATTAAAGAGATAGTGAGGACGTGCCACCCTGTGGTTCCAAATCCATACACTCTGATGAGCAAGATCCCACATGAGCAGAAGTGGTTTAGCGTGATATATTTAAAAGATGCCTTTTGGGCTTGTCCATTGGGCCTGACCCTGTGAGCAAAAACATATTCGCCTTCGAGTGGGAAGACCTTGAAACAGGGCAGAAGCAACAATACAGATGGACAGTACTACCTCAGGGGTTTACAGAGTCACCAAATTTATTTGGGCGAGTTCTAGAGCAGATTTTGGAGCAATTCCAACCTCCGGTGGAGGTGTTACTGTTACAATGTGTGGATGATCTTTCATTGTCAGGACAGGAGAAAACAGTTGTGAAGGAAGCCACGAACAAGCTATTCAACTTTCTGAGAAAACAGGGCTTGAGAGTATTGCAAAATAAATTACAATATGTGGAAAGAGAAGTCAAGTATTTAGGGCATCCAGTGTCTTAGGGAGAATGAAGAATAAATCCAGAGAGGATTCAGGGAATTGCTGAGTTACCCCTACCCAAAAGTAAGAGAGAACTAAGAAAGCTTTTGGGGTTAAAGGGATAATGTCAATTACGGATAGAAGCATATGCTCAAAAGACAAAGGGTTGTATCTTAAGTTATTAGAGGAGGAGCCTAATATACTTGAATGGACAGAAGAGGAAAAGGAGTTAATAGAAAAATTGAAGCAGAGCTTAATCACAGCACCAGTCTTAGTTCTTCCCGCATTAAATAAGCCTTTTTATCTCTTTGCTACTGTGGATTGGGAAGCAGCATTGGGAGTATTCACCCAGGAGTGGGGGGGGACAAGCGGCAGCCAGTGGCTTATTTATCCAAAGTGCTGGACCTAGTTTCCAGAGGACGGCCTGAATTTGTTCAAGCTGTAGCTGCAACTGCTATTCTGGTGGAAGAGAGTAGGAAATTAACCTTTGGGGGTTGTCTGATAGTTACTACACCACACCAGGTTAAGACGCTCTTGACTCAGAGAGCTGGGCGCTGGCTGACTGATTCTAGGATTTTGAAATATGAGGCAACACTGATTGAAAGGGATGATTTAGTGTTAACCACAAAATCATGCTTGAATCCAGCTGCCTTCCTATGGAGAGGAGAAAGGGCTGGAGGATATGGAACATAACTGCCTGGATTTAATTGAATGTCAGACTGTGAGAAACTAAGTTGTGTTTTTGCAGTAGAGAACTACTTTTCTGTATTCCAAAGTAGTTGTGTAGTCATAATAAGGAGAAATGCTAAGTAGATAAGTGGACAGTAGAAGGCCTCACTGTTCCAAAATAAGGTGGAAGCTTGAGAGAAACAGGATGAGCAGTGTTGGAACAGTAAAACAAAGATCACAGGTTCTCAAAACAGAAGAAAGGGAAAAAAAGTGAAAAAGGAGAAATTAAAGGGTTGAAAAAAAGAAAAATTGTACATATATGGTACAGAGGAGTGTCGAGTAGCTTGTGAACCTGTAGTACTCAGCCAATGAGGAAACAGGGGAGGTGATAAGGTGTCGGGTAATAGGGAATAAAAGGTTATGATTTGTTTACTAAAATGTGCTCCTGATTGACAGGACGCCCGCCACTGCAATCACAAATAAAAGCTTCACAGAAGATCCTGTCTGAAGAAAATTATTTGAGATTTTCTCACAAGACTAAAGTGAGACCTAATTTACAAGATATTCCCCTTGAGGAAGGAGATATTCTGTTTCGATGGATCCTCAAGGGTAGTACAGGGAAAAAGGTGTAATGGATATGCTATAGTTGATGGATTAAGTGAGGAAGTAAAAGAGATGGGCTGACTGCCCAATAACTGGCTAGCCGAAACATGAATTATATGCCTTGAATCAGGCACTCAAACTTCTTGAAGGAAAAGAGGGAACCATCTGTACCAATTCGAGATACGCATATTTGGTGGTTCACACATTCGGTAACATCTGGGAGGAACTGTGGTGGTTTTACCGGACTAGGCAGCTGAACACCACAACCGCTCTCTCACTCCCCCTCCTTAGATGAGGAGGGGGAGAAGTAAAGGAAAGAACAACTCACGGGTTGAGATAAGGATGATTTAATTAAAGGGAAAAAAAAAGAAATAATTATTAAGGAAAGATTATTATTAATTAAACAATTTAACTAAACAATTTAACTAAACAATTAACAATTTAACTAAAGGGGAAAAAAAGGAAAGGGGAAAAGGGAGGGGGAAAGGGAAAACTAACCAAAACAAGTAAAGGCTATGTGGAAGTGCAGAGGAAAGAAATTACTCTCTACTCTCCATGGTCAAGTAGGTAAAACCACAGGGTGGCGCGGGGTGTGTACCCACCATATTGTCTTCTTTGCACGGATGCACGTTTACCCCTAATAGCCGAGACGCTGGTTTGTACAGGTGGGGAAGAAAATACACTCTCTTTAAGTTGGTGGACCTCTTCAAAAAGTTTCTCCAAAGTATTCTCTTTTAGTTGGTGGCCACTGGTTCGTTCAGGTGGGGGGGAACATAAATTCTCTTTAAGTTGGTGGACCTCTTCAAAAAGGTTCTCCAAAGTATTCTCTTTTAGTTGGTGGCCACTGGTTTGTTCAGGTGGGGGGGAAAATAAATTCTCTTTAAGTTGGTGGAACTCTTCAGAGAGTTTCTCCACAGCCAAGACGCAGGCCTGTAGGGAAGAGGAGAGATTTCCTTCGTACTCCCGGAGTTGTTTAGCCATGTCACCCACTGTGGGATCTTCACCGTTTTTCCAGGTTATTATTGCCAATGTGCTGGCCCATGATGATGGTGCATTCCGTACAAACTTCCGCCATATGGGTCGAGTACACTGGACTTCATCTGGATCTGTGGATGATTGTGCATCGTCTAAGTCCTTATAAATTACTTCCCGTACGGCTAATTCCCTCAGGTACTGAATTCCCTTCTCCATGGTGGTCCACTTTACTGGTACACATACAAGTTCTTCCTTGTAGGGATACCTTCCCTTCACAGCTAACAGGAGACGCCTCCAGAGGCTGTGAGATCGTGCTCCATCTCCAATTGCTTTGTCAATGCTTGCATCTCTAGCAAGGGATCCCAACCGCTTGGCTTCCCTGCCCTCTAATTCCACACCATTGGCTCCAGTGTCCCAGCACCGGAGCAGCCAGGTGACAAGCTGTTCACCTATACAGCGACCAAAATCTTTTCGCACATCTCGTAGCTCACGCTGGTATAGGGTTCGGGTAGTTACTGTTGATTTTCTGACATCCTCATCCTCATCTTCATCCTCCTGCACACTTGATGGCCCAGCCTCGTCTTCTCCAGACCCAGACTTAGCAGAAGACTTTCTGCGTTCTAAACGACCTGAGTCTCTATACCATTTTTTCACCTTTTCTACAGGGGCAACTTGCACTGCTACAGCTCGCCTCTCCGACCCAGCCACAGGGTCTGCCATAGGGGTTGGAATACCCTCTGCAGGGGCAACTTGCACTGCTACAGTTCGTTTCTCCGACCCAGCCACAGGGTCTGCCACAGGGGTCGGAGTACCCTCTGCAGGGGCAACTTGCACTGCTACAGTTCGTTTCTCTGACCCAGCCACAGGAGTGGGAACGGCTGCGGGAGCTGGAGCTGGAACGGCTGCAGGAGCTGGAGCTGGAACGGCTGCGGGAGCTGGAGCCGGAACGGCTGCGGGAGCTGGAGCTGGAACGGCTGCGGGAGCTGGAGCCGGAACGGCTGCGGGAGCTGGAGCTGGAACGGCTGCGGGAGCTGGAACTGGAACAGCTGCGGGAGCTGGAGCCGGGACGGCTGCGGGAGCTGGAACCGGAACGGCTGCGGGAGCTGGAGCTGGAATGGCTGCGGGAGCTGGAGCTGGAGTGGCTGCAGGAGCCGGGACTGGAACGGCCGCAGGGTCTGTCACTAGGTTGATAGTAGCATCAATTGCAGCTCGATAGGCACAAGCCAGACCCCAGCACGCCACAGTGATTTGTGTCACTTTGGAACTGCCAGAGTCATGACACCTTTTTTTCAAGCATTCTACCAGTTTTTTAGGATTTTGCAGTTGTTCAGGGGTGAATGTCCAAAACACTGGAGGTGCCCACTGCCCTAGAAACCTGCCCATATCCTCCCACACTCCCTGCCACTCGCAAATATCCCGCCTCAAGACAGATCTCCGGATGAGATTCCTAAGTAGTTGTTTAACCTTAAACAAAACCTGAAGCGCATTCAGGAGACATAACAACAAGAACATGCTGGTCTGAGTATCCCAAGGATATTCAACATCTTGGAGAGCTACCGTAACTAGCTCGGGGGATAAGAGGGTGGTGAAGGAGGAAGGGAGAGTGAACAGGTAGGAAAAAATATCTTCCCCTGTCCCCTCCAGAGATTGACTCCCTGATGAAAAAAGGCAATAGGTGTAATTGCTAATACTTTCTGAGATATGGTTTCCGAAGTATAGAGTCGACGACAGTGCTGAGTACAAATACCAGGTTAGAGTCATGACCAGATATCTCATCATTTCATAAGCCATCGTTACACCACACAGTACCATAACAATCTTAAACCAGGGCCCGGAAAGGGTAAACAGCACGACAGGGAGCACATACAGAAAGTAACTTGCTATAAAACTCAATTTGGGAAACAGGCACAGCAGACTTGAGATTAAGGCACTCAACATTGTGACTAGCAACTATTAAGCAGGTCGAATACTTATACCAATTCTAGTTTAACACACTCTGGTCAAATCTGTCGATATCTCAACCCTTCGAGCCCCACGTTGGGTGCCAAATGGACTGTTGTGGTTTAGCCCGGCTGGCAGTCAAACACCACACAGCCGTTCGCTCACCCTCCCCCCTCCCTCTCCGGGATGGGGGAGAGAAACGGGAAAGTGAACCCTGTGAGTTGAGATAAAGACAGTTTATTAAGACAGGGAAAAGAATAACAACAATAATAATAATAATAATAGTATTAATAGTAATAATGTGTACGACCGATGCCCAGCCTATCCCTGAGCAGCCGGCCCCCCCCTCCACCCCGGCTAGCCACCCCTATATATTGTTCAGCATGACGTCAGATGGTATGGAATACCCCTTTGGCCAGTTTGGGTCAGCTGTCCTGGGTCTGTCCCCTCCCAGCTCCTGCTGCATCCCTAGCCTGCTCGCTAGCAGGACAGAGAGAGACTGAAAAATCCTTGGCTTGGTGTAAGCACTGCTCTACAACAATTAAAACATCAGCATGTTATCAGCGCTCTTCTCATCCTAATCCAAAACATAGCACCCTGCCAGCTACTAGGAGGAAAATTAACTCTGTCCTAACTGAAACCAGGACAGGGGGGAAAATTAGTGACAAGAGATGAGGAAAAGGCTGATGTGCTTAATGCCTTCTTTGCCTCAGTCTTTAGCGGCAAGACCAGTTGTTCTCTGGGTACCCAGCCCCCTGAGCTGGTGGAAGGGGATGGGGAGCAGAATGTGGCCCTCATAATCCACGAGGAAATGGTTGGCAACCTGCTACAGCACTTGGATGTACGCAAGTCGATGGGGCCGGATGGGATCCACCCGAGGGTACCGAGAGAACTGGCGGAGGAGCTGGCCAAGCCGCTTTCCATCATGTATCGGCAGTCCTGGATATCAGGGGAGGTCCCAGTCAACTGGCGGCTAGCAAACGTGACGCCCATCTACAAGAAGGGCCGGAGGGTAGACCCGGGGAACTATAGGCCTGTTAGTTTGATCTCAGTGCCAGGGAAGCTCATGGAGCAGATTCTCTTGAGTGTCATCACGCGGCACTTGCAGGGCAACCAGGCGATCAGGCCCAGTCAGCATGGGTTTATGAAAGGCAGGTCCTGCTTGACGAACCTGATCTCCTTCTATGACAAGGTGATGCCCTCAGTGGATGAGGGAAAGGCAGTGGATGTGGTCTACCTTGATTTCAGTAAGGCTTTTGACAACCGTTTCCCACAGCATTCTCCTCAAGAAACTGGCTGCTCATGGCTTGGACTGGTATATGCTTCGTTGGGTTAAAAACTGGCTGGATAGCCGGGCCCAAAGAGTCCTGGTGAATGGAGTCAAATCCAGTTGGAGGCCGGTCACTAGTGGTGTCCCCCAGGGCTCAGTATTAGGGCCAGTCCTCTTTAATATCTTTATCGATGATCTGGATGAGGGGATCGAGTGCACCCTCAGTAAGTTTGCAGACGACACGAAGTTAGGTGCATGTGTAGATCTGCTTGAGGGTAGGAAGGCTCTGCAGGAGGATCTGGATAGGCTGGACCGATGGGCTGAGGCCAACTGTATGAAGTTCAACAAGGCCAAGTGCCGGGTCCTGCACCTGGGGCACAACAACCCCAAGCAGCGCTACAGGCTGGGGGAAGAGTGGTTGGAAAGCTGCCTGGCAGAGAAGGACCTGGGAGTATTGGTTGATAGCCAGCTGAATATGAGCCAGCAGTGTGCCCAGGTAGCCAAGAAGGCCAACAGCATCCTGGCTTGTATAAGAAACAGTGTGGCCAGCAGGACTAGGGAAGTGATTGTCCCCCTGTACTCGGCTCTGGTGAGGCCGCACCTCGAGTACTGTGTTCACTTTTGGGCCCCTCACTACAAGAAGGACATGGAGGTGCTCGAGCGAGTCCAGAGAAGGGCAACGAAGCTGGTGTGGGGTCTGGAGAACAAGTCTTATGAGGAGCGGCTGAGGGAGCTGGGGTTGTTCAGCCTGGAGAAGAGGAGGCTCAGGGATGACCTTTTCGCTCTCTATAGGTACCTTAAAGGAGGCTGTAGCGAGGTGGGGGTTGGTCTATTCTCCCACGTGCCCGGTGACAGGACGAGGGGGAATAGGCTAAAGTTGTGCCAGGGGAGGTTTAGGTTGGATATTAGGAAGAACTTCTTTACCGAAAGGGTTGTTAGGCATTGGAATGGGCTGCCCAGGGAAGTGGTTGAGTCACCATCCCTGGAGGTCTTTAAAAGATGTTTAGATGTAGAGCTTAGTGATATGGTTTAGTGGAGGACTTGTTAGTGTTAGGTCATAGGTTGGACTAGGTGATCTTGGAGGTCTCTTCCAACCTAAATTATTCTGTGATTCTGTGAAGAGGGCTGACATTTATATATCGGGAGGCCTGGCAGATTGATTATAGCACACTCCCTCAAACCTGCAATGGCAAGCGCCAAGTACTTGCAGTGGTAGAAGCAACCATTGGATGGATGGAAACATATCCTGTGCCCCATGCCACCGCCCGGAACACTATCCTGGGCCTTGAAAAGCAAGTCCTATGGCGACATGGCACCCCAGAAAGAATTGAGTCAGACAATGGGACTCATTTCCGAAACAACCTTATAGACACTTGGGCCAAAGAACATGGTATTGAGTGGGTGTATCACATCCCTTATCATGCACCAGCCTCCGGGAAAGTTGAACGATACAATGGACTGTTAAAGACTACACTGAAAGCAATGGGTGGTGGGACATTCAAAAATTGGGATACGCATTTGGCAAAGGCCACCTGGTTAGTTGACACTAGGGGGATCTGACAGTCGAGCTGGACCTGCCCAATCAAAACCGTTATATGCTGTAAAAGGGGACAAAGTCCCTGTAGTGCACGTAAAAAACATGCTGGGGAAGGCACTCTAGGCTACTCCTGCCTCAGGCAAAGGCAAACTTTGGGATTGCTTTTGCTCAGGGACCTGGATGCACTTGGTGGGTAATGCAGAAGAATCCGGAAATCGGATATGTACCTGAAGGGGATTTGACTTGGGAAGAGAATAGTATATGATTTGAATTGTATGATGTTAATTGCTATATAATACTGTATGTCATCACTACTATGATGGCTATATGTCCTATTAATGGTATCACACTAACAGTCATGTAGATAACAACGAATGAATGTTATTAGAATTGGACAAGCATAGCGGTGTGTTGTAGCCAGAACAGGCTTCAGCATGCGACGATCCAACATCACACACTATCTGATCTGCCCTGAAAGATTGTTGTGACAGATGGAGCCCAAAGTCAGTCATGGACTACACAAACTCAGTGGACATTTTATATACATATATGAAAAGTGGTGATTAATTATCATAATATTATAATGGAAAGTGTGGGACCCAAGCATGGCATAAATGGTATGGAATAAGGGGTGGATATTGTCCTCGTTTTGGCTAGGATAGAGTTAATTTTCCTCCTAGTAGCTGGTAGGGTGCTGTGTTTGGGATTTAGGATGAGAATAATGCTGATAACACACTGATGTTTTAGTTGTTGCAGAGCAGTGCTGACACTAAGCCAAGGACTTTTCAGCTTCTCGCTCTGTCCTGCCAGTGGGCAGGCTGAGGGTGCAGCAGGAGTTGGGAGGGGACAGAACCAGGACAGCCGACCCAAACTGGCCAAAGGGATAATCCATACCATATGACGTCATGCTGAACAATAATATGAGGTGGTTGGCCGGGGTGGGGGGACTGCTGCTCAGGGATAGGCTGGGCATTGCTTGTTGAGTGGTGAGCAATTACATTGTGCATCACTTGTTTTGTACGCATTAGTAGTAGTAGTACTAATATTATTATTATTATTATTATTATTATTATTATTATTAGTTTCCTTTCTTTTCTGTCGTAATACACTGTCTTTATCTCAACCCGCAAGCTTTCATTTTTTTTCCTTATTCTCTTCCCCATCCCCCAGAGGGAAGGGGGAGGGTGAGCAAATAGCTGAGTGGTGCTTAGCTGCCGGCCGGGTTAAACCAGAACAGTGTGACATCATATGGTATGGAATATGCCTTTGGTTGGTTTAGGTCAGCTGCCCTGGTGATGTTCCCTCCCCACCTCTTGCCCACCCCCAGCCTGCTGGCTCTTGGGGGGGTTAGAGGGAGTCCTGATGCTGTGCCAGTATTGCTCAGCAGTAGACACAACACTGGTGTGATACCAATGCTGTTCTAGCTACAGGTGAAGAGCACAGCACTGTATGAGCCGCTGCAGGGAAAGTTAACTCCATCCCAGCCAGATCCTGTACACCTGGAGACTCAGCAGAAGTTCCCTGTTCAACCACGCGGGTCTTCTTCCCCGCCAGCTCATCTTACAGCACATGGGGACAGCCTGCCTCTGGGCCTTTAAGACTTCCTTCTTGAGGAGCGTCCAGCCTTCCTGGACCCCTCTGCCCTTCAGGACTGACTCCAAAGGGACCCTCCCCTACCAGTGTCCTGAACAATCGAAGTCTGCCCTCCAGAAGTCCAAGGTCGCAGTTTTACTGACCCCCCTCCTGACTTCGCCAAGAATAGAGAACTCTACCATTTTGTGGTCACTCTGCCCAAGACAGCTCCCGACCACCACATCTCCCACCAGTCCTTCTCTGTTCATGAACAGTAGGTCTAGCAGGGCACCCCCTCCAGTAGGCTCACTAACCAGCTGGGTAAGGAAGCTATCTTCCACGCACTCCAGGAACCTCCTAGACTGCTTCCTCTGGGCTGTATTGTATTTCAAGCATACGTCCGGGAAGATAAAGTCCCTGTCCTGGTTTCGGCTAGGATAGAGTTAATTTTCCTCCTAGTAGCTGGCAGGGTGCTGTGTTTGGGATTTAGGATGAGAATAAGGTTGATAACACACTGATGTTTTAATTGTTGCAGAGCAGTGCTTACACCAAGCCAAGGACTTTTCAGCTTCTCACTGTCCTGCTAGCGAGCAGGCTAGGGATGCAGCAGGAGCTGGGAGGGGACAGACCCAGGACAGCTGACCCAAACTGGCCAAAGGGGTATTCCATACCATCTGACATCATGCTGAACAATTAATATGGGGGGACTGGCCGGGGTGGGGGAGACCAGCTGCTTGGGGATAGGCTGGGCATCGGTCAGTGGGAGGGTGTGCAAATGGCTGTGTGCTGCTTAGCTGCCGGCCAGGTTAAACCACAACAGCCCCCCATGAGAACAAGCTCTGGCAATTGTGTGACTTCTGCCAGCTGCTTATAGAACGCCTCATCCTTCTCTTCATCCTGGTTTTGGTTGGTCTATAAACGATCCCCACCAGAATGTCTGCCTTGTTGGCCTTCCCCCTGATCCCTATCCATAGTGTCTCGACCTTATCATTTCCAGCCCCGAGCTCAAGAACATCAAAACACTCTCTAATATAGAGAGCCACACTACCGCCCCTTCTTTGTTGCCTGTCCCTTCTGAAGTGCTTGTAGCCATCCATTGCAGCACTCCAGTTGTGGGAGTGGTCCCACCACGTTTCAGTGAAGGCAACTAAGTTGTAGTTTGCCTGCCGCACAATGGCTTCCAGCTCCTCCTGTTTGTTGCCCATGCTGCATGCATTAGTGTAGATACACTTCAGCTGAGCCATTGCCTTCAGTGGTGAAGAAATTTCCAGGGTGAAATACGACAGTTATGCATTGAATCTGTTCCATGATAGTCTCCTTGGCAACATAGCCTGCAACCTTATGTATTGGTAGCATCAGGGAAGCTCGGTGTGCTGACTGTAAGAGATATAGCACGGAGGGTGGAGTGAAGGCTCCGCACACAGGCTCTATGCTGTCACTGCAGGGAGAGGGAACCGGATGGTACTATGGAACTGACAGATTGCATGGCCAGCCCTGAGTCTAACTGCCAAATCCTGTCCTCTGGGTGAACTTTGCTCCTTATAATCTCATCGTAATGCCAAAACACACCTCCATCCCAAAGGCTACCCGCCTCCCAGGGTGCGACCACCCTTCACTGAGCATGCATTCTGAATTTCTCTGAGCCTATACCTGTAAACAAAAGCGAGAAAAATTTATACCAATCACAACGAAGACACGGATGACTAGAGCCACTCAGGCTCCACCTAGAAGTAAGAAAATAGTCTAAAAATGGCTCAAGAGAAGGAAAATGGAGGGGAAGTCACCATCACAGACAAGTTGGAAGGCCATCGCTTCCTTCGGGGATCAGTTGACAGGCTGAACCTCTCCCCCCCTCCACCTCCTCCTCCACCAGGGACGCCTATTGGGTGAGATTCGAACTCTTGGTTATACCGAGTGCTTCCCTGGCAATCCTAACATTCTCTATAGCATTGTTTCATAAGTTAGTACATGTGTAGTTGGTTGTGGTTTTCATATTCTGGGTATTTGCACGTGCTTTGCAGACAGTGTATTTATCGCAGGCAAACCAAAAGAACCTGTACTCCTGTTGCTTCGATAAACTACACCAGTCATTTACTAGACTGAAAGTGTATCACACTATTTGTGCATCCGTAATCGTGATAATTTAATATAATTTAGTATATTGAATGCGACCAGACTTATAGTGTCAAATTGGGCATCACTCGGAATCTAAGCCCAGCCACCCTCAGCCCCTCTGATACCTGAGGACAAGCTGGAAGGCAAGGGGGTTTAGGTCCTGCCAAACTTCCTTACCCTTTAACACAACAACAGGGAAGGTCTTTGTGGGTGATGTCTTTCTTGGTTGTAGGCCATGTTGTGCCCAGTGATCATGAGATGAGAGAATTCTTGATCCTTGGGGAAGCAAGGAGGACAGTCAGCAGAACTGCTAATTTGGATTTTTGGAGGGCAGGACTGGCCTATTTAGGGACCTGGCTGACGGCTTTAGAACACAGTTCTAAAGGGCAAAGGAGTCCAGGAAGGTTGGACCTTCTTCAAGAATGAAATCCGGAAGGCACAAGAGCAGGCTGCCCATATATGTTGAAAGACAAGCTGGTGGGGAACAAGAACAATGTGGCTGAACAGAGAGTTTCTTCTGGAACTCAGGGAAAAAAAAAAAAAAAAAAAAAAGAAAAGAGAGAGTTTATGACCTTTGGAAGAAGGGGCAGGCAACTCAGTGTGAGAAACAAAGTTGTGTTTTTGCAGTAGAGAATTACTTTTCTGTATTCCAAGGTAGTTGTGTAGTCATAACAAGGAGAAATGCTAAGTAAATAAGTGGACAGTAGAAGGCCTCACTGTTCCAAAATAAGGTAGAAGCTTGAGAAAAACAGGATGAGCAGTGTGAGAACAGTAAAACAAAGGTCACAAGTTCTCAAAACATAAGAAAGGAGAAATTAAAGGGTTGAAAAAAAAGAGAAATTGTACATATATGGTATAGAGGAGCGTCGAGTAGCTTGTGAACCTGTAGTACTCAGCCAATGAGGAAACAGGGGAGGTGATCAGGCGTCGGGTAATAGGGAATAAAAGGTTATGATTTGTTTACTAAAATGCGCTCCTGATTGACAGGACGTCTGCCATTGCAATCGCAAATAAAATAGCTTCCCAGAAGATCCTGTCTGAAGAATATTATTTGAGATTTTTCTCACAATCTGGGGGCTCGTCCGGGATCTTGTTGCCTGCTGAAGATTTCTTGCCACCACAGACAAGAAGGTGCACCCCGCTGATTTCAGCGGTCCCGTCAGGGGTGGTGGGTCGTCTCGGTATGGCCAGCAAAGGACCGAGACTGTTAATCTGAAGACAGGCTCTGCGAAGCTCTGGGGAGAAGGGAGGCCAGCACAAACATACACAGACACAGCCCACATATAGTCCAGCCCGGATCGGGAACAGGCACGGGGATTACTGCTGAAAACCCGGACCGGGAAGCCGTGCACGGACCGAGGTAAGGCAAACTTTACCGTATCTTGCCTCGGGTTGGGTTCAGGGAGACTCTGGTGTGAATGAGTGTGAGTGTGAATGAGATGCACTTTTAGTGCGGAGCGAATGTGAAGTCCCAATCCGCGAGGCTCGGTGGTCCTGCGAGGAGACGAATGAAGTCCCCTCGGCTGGAGAGGGATGAAATGAAAGAGAGAGGAGAGGAGTGAAAGAGAGTCTCGGGGGGTTTGGGCCCTTAGGTGTATGATACCCCGAGCACGGTGAAGTGAGATGCTTGGCAGTACACCCCACCTCTGTCCTAATCCTAGGTGAAGGCGTGTGGTACCCTGTGGGTGGTAAAGTCCACAGCAGCACGTCAGGAAGAGATGGGGATTAAGGGTTCCAAGAGTCAGCAGGGTGGGGTTGGAGACCCCGGGATTGTGCCTAAAGATAGCCCTTTAGAGAGAATGATAAGGATTTGGAAAAACAACCCAAAAGTTAGGGAAAAGAATTTAAAAAATATATAATTAAAAAAATGGTTTGATATTGTGTAATTGTCTGGTCTGAAAATCTAATAAAACAACTTCAGTATTTTGGCCAAAATACGGGTCTGATGAAAATTCAAGCTTGATATTTATATGTAAACAATAAGGTTCCGTTTTCAGAGGAGGAATCAAGTTATGCTCCCTATAATCCTAATATTGCACCGCAGGCAGCTGCAGGTGCTCCAGGAGGGGAGAAAGGGACTGCAATTGACGCTGTCCCTGGAGAAGTCGCACCGGGGAGTGCGGAGCGGCAGGAACAGAGGCGGGGGGGTCCTGGTGGGGCCTCAGGGCCATGCAGGGCCGACGCAGGGCCGGTGCCACTCCCCCCTTACCAGCAGAGAGGTTAGGAGTTTTAAGAAGGAAATGGAAGTCTTTAACTGAGGGCCTAGCAGAACAGTCAAATCCGTTTCTAAGGCCTAATTTGTATTCTGGGGGGGGAAATGTCAATCTTGGGTATGTTATTCACTGGAGAAGAATGTTTAGGAGGGGAATGATTCGGCAGGCAGCTATGCAAGAATGGGAAAGAACTAACACCCCCCCCCCCAGACCGAGAGTAATTCCAATAGAGCAGAAATATCCGCTTATCTAACTGAGATAATAACAACCCACAACATAGAAATCATATGAGAGATCGGGGTCAGAATTAGAAAGTACTCGGGGATGAATCCTGAGGACCCGGTAGCCCAAGGGCTCTTTAAAGTTCATTTTGTGATTAAAGCCTGGCCAGATCTGCAGAAAAAGCTCCAGAAGGTGGGAGGACGGAGTGAACAGTGTAGGTAGTATGAAGGTGTATGCCAGGAGGGGAGATGAGAAGGAAAAGCAGAGAGCGAAACAAATGGTATTCACAGCATACTGGGTAGTGAGGCAGAGGGTTGGAGACAGAGGGCCCAGGATGGAAAGGAGAGGAAGAGAGACGGAGGAATGGCAGACAAGGAAAGCTACCTGTGTTGCAGCCTAAATCCTAGCAGGGACAGGCTTTGAGATGTTTTAAGTGTGGCCAGGCCGGCCACTTCAAATAGGAGTATCCGGAGTGGAAGAAGGAGGAGAGATTGCTGTTATAAATTCAGAATAGGGGAGTCGGGGCTTCTCAGAAAGCTAGTTCCCTGATAAATGAAAAGGCGTACCTCCAGGGTTCCTCAGGTGTACCTCAATGGGAATCACTCTACAATTACCATTATGGGCAAAACAGACTTCGAATAAGAAGATTAATTAAATTTATTACCTATTGCTGACAGGCTGGAGCAGTGAGAAACAAAGAAACAAGCTGGGGGCACCTTCCCCCATCCACTCTCTTCCACCTCTTCCCTGCTCTGAGTGGCACGGGGGGGCCGGGAGTGGGGGCTGCAGTCAGTCCATGGTGCTTCGTTTCCACTGCTCCTTCACAGTCACTCTTCCCCCTGCTCTGTTGTGGGGTGCCGACCTTCCTGGGCTGGTCCTGTGTGGGTTTCTCCACGGGCAGCAAAAAACGGGCTCTTTGGGAGCTGCTGTGGTGTGGGGTCCCTCCCATGGGGTGCTGACCTTCCTGGGCTGCTCCTGAATGGGCTGCAGCGTGGAGATCTGCTCTGCTGCAGTACACCATGGGCTGCGGGGGTCTGCCTTCCCCACCAGGGGCCTCTCTGTGGGCCGCGGGGGGGCTTCAGCTCTGGCACCTGGAGCATCTCTGCACTGCACTCCCCCTCCTCTGCACTGACCTTGGTGTTTGCAGGGAGGTTTCTCACTCCTCACTCTCCCAGCTGCTATTGTGCAGCAGTTTTTTTTTCCTTTTCTTGGATGTGCTCTCATAGAGATTTAAACTGCATTGCTCATGGCTTGGCTCTGGGCAGCAGTGGGCCCCTTTGGAGCCAGCTGAAACTGGCCCTTATCTAACATGGGGCAGCTGCTGGATTCTTCTCACAGGGGCTACCACTGCAGCCCCCTCCCTTCTACCAGAACCTTGCCATGTGAACCCAATACACTGGGGCAGCTAGGTCATTACTGGCCTGTAAAGTATCAAGGCTCAAATTAACTAATGAAACCCTAAGTGTGATGGGGGTAGAAGGGATTGGGATAACAGTGCCACTTTTTGGGGACACCAAGCTGAGACTAGGGATAGAAGGATCACTGGGCAATTATTGTGTGTACCTGAGGCAGGGACTAACTTGTTGGGAAAGGATTTGATAATGAAATTGGGCATTCAAATAGTAAATTGTTAGGCTAGAATAATGGTGTTATTAATGGGATGCTCTCAGACCCTGAGAGCAAAGATATATTTGCCTTTGAGTGGAAAGACTCTGAAATGGGGCGGAAGCAGCAATACAAATGGACAATTTTACCTCAGGGGTTTACAGGGCCACCGATTTATTTGGGCAAGTTCTAGAACAAATTCTGGAGTAATTCCAACCTCCAAAGGAGGTGTTACTGTTACAATACTTGGATGATCTTTTATTGTCAGGACAGGTGAAAACAGCTGTGAAGGAAGCCACTAACAAGCTATTCGACTTTCTGGGAAAAGAGGGCATGAAAGTATTGGAAAATAAATTAAAATTCGTAGAAAGAGAAGTCAAATATTTAGGGCATCTAGTGTCTGAGGGGGAATGAAGAATAAATCCAGAGAGGATTCAGGGAATTGTTGAGCTACCCCTACCCAAAACTAAAAAGAAGTAAAAGGTTTTAAGAGAAAGAGGTTTTTAAGGAATTAGGAGTCACGAAGTCCAAAGGAAAACACAGCCGTGCACAGCTTCCTGGTCCGGGTTATCAGCAGTAATCCCCGTGCCTGTTCCCGATCCGGGCTGGACTATATGTGGGCTGTGTCTGTGTATGTTTGTGCTGGCCTCCCTTCTCCCCAGAGCTTCGCAGAGCCTGTCTTCAGATTAACAGTCTCGGTCCTTTGCTGGCCATACCGAGACGACCCACCACCCCTGACGGGACCGCTGAAATCAGCGGGGTGCATCTTCTTGTCTGTGGTGGCAAGAAATCTTCAGCAGGCAACAAGATCCCGGACGAGCCCCCAGATTGTGAGAAAAATCTCAAATAATATTCTTCGGACAGGATCTTCTGGGAAGCTATTTTATTTGCGATTGCAATGGCAGACGTCCTGTCAATCAGGAGCGCATTTTAGTAAACAAATCATAACCTTTTATTCCCTATTACCCGACGCCTGATCACCTCCCCTGTTTCCTCATTGGCTGAGTACTACAGGTTCACAAGCTACTCGACGCTCCTCTATACCATATATGTACAATTTCTCTTTTTTTTCAACCCTTTAATTTCTCCTTTCTTATGTTTTGAGAACTTGTGACCTTTGTTTTACTGTTCTCACACTGCTCATCCTGTTTTTCTCAAGCTTCTACCTTATTTTGGAACAGTGAGGCCTTCTACTGTCCACTTATTTACTTAGCATTTCTCCTTGTTATGACTACACAACTACCTTGGAATACAGAAAAGTAATTCTCTACTGCAAAAACACAACTTTGTTTCTCACAAAAAGGAGGACTAAGGAGAACCTCCATCCTTTATTGGATACAGGAGGAAACACTGACGAGAGATGAGGAAAAGGCTGAGGTACTTAATGCCTTCTTTGCTTCAGTCTTTAATAGTAATACTAATTTTCCTGAGGGTACCCAGCCCATTGATCTGGAAGACAGAGGCAGGGAGCAGAATGAAGCCCTTATAATCCAAGGGGAAGTGGTTAACAACCTACTACACCACTTGGACACCCACAAATCTATGGGGCCGGATGGGATCCGCCCAAGGGTGCTGAATGAGCTGGCAGAAGTGCTCATCAAGCCACTTTGAATAATTTACCAGCAGTTCTGGCTAACTGGGAGGTCCCAGTTGACTTTAGGGCTTTAAACTAGATTTGAAGGGGGAAAGGGATAAAACCAGGCTTGACAGAGACAAACCTGGGGGTGACATGAAAATGGTTAAGGGACGGTGTGCTAGCAAGGTCCATTGGTCTGCTGTCCCAGTTGAGGTAGGGGATGGAGAGCCCTGTGGAAGCAAAGACACAAGAAACATTGATGGGTTAGAAATAACAAAAGTACCTGGGAATGGTCATGCAGGAATTAGGGCTTCTCCCCCCAAAAAGGTGGTGGGTTCGCTAGCCCAACCTAAGTGCATCTACACCAATGCACGCAGTATGGGCAACAAACAGGAGAAGCTGGAAGCCATTGTGCAGCAGGGAAGCTATGACATAGTTATCATCGAAACATGGTGTGATGGCTCCCACGACTGGAGTGCTGCAATGGATGGCTACAAGCTCTTCAGAAGGATTAGGATAGGAAGGAGAGGGGTGTGTGTGTGTGGGGGGTAACCCTGTACGTTAGGGAGCGTTTTGATTGTCTAGATCTGAACAATGGCGATGACAGGGTGTATTGGGTTTACGTGGCAAGGTTTTGGTAGCAGGGGGCTGCAGGGGTGGTCTCTGTGAGAAGAGTCCAAAAGCCACTCCATTGTTAGATAAGAGCCATTTTTTTTCAGCCGGTTCCAAAAGGAACCCGCCACTGGCCAGAGCTGAGCCAATAAGACATGTTGTTTGCACCTCTGTGAGAGTATATTTATTAAAGGGAAAAAAAAAAATCTGCTGCACAACAGCAGCTGGGAGGGCAAGGAATGAGCAACAGCCCTACAGATACCAAGGTCAGTGAAGAAGGAGGGGGAGGAGGTGCTCCAGGCGCCAGAGCTGAGGTTCCCCTGCGACCTTTGGAGAGGACAGTGGTGGAGCAGGCTGTCCCCTGTCCATGGTGAACCACAGTGGAGCAAATTTCCATGCTTCATCCTGTGGAGGAGCCCACGGTGGAGCAAGTAGATCTGACCTGAACGAGGCTGCAGCCTGTGGAGAACCCCTGACGGAGCAGACTCTGGGCCATACCTGTAGCCCATGGAGAGGAGTCCACGCAGGACCAAGTGAACTGGCAGGAGCTGCTGCCCGTGGGGAACCCACGTTGGATCAGTTTGCTCCTGAAGGATGGACTTTGTGATATGGACCCATATTTGGAGCAGTTCTTGAAGAGCTGCTGCTTGTGGGAATTGATCCATGTAGGATCAGTTAGGGAAGGACTGTATCCTGTGGGAGGGACCCCACGCTGGAGCAGGGGAGGAGAGTGTTTGTGAAGGAGAGTAGGAAAGGAATTTGCAGGTGACTTTGCGCTGTTTCACATATCCCTGAACTAGAGATAATGAGGAAACAAGTGGTAGAACCAAAAACTTGAACAAGGTTGAGATAAAGTAAATTGGCTACAGATGAGCTTTGGGCAGTGGCCAATTGCTGGCTGGCTCGAGGCGCCTGTCTGAGGGTCTCTAACCAATTGTATGACAGATTCGGGCGCGTGGACAGCGCATGGGGCTATGGGGAAAGTATATGTAGTGGTGAAAAATGGCAATAAACGTCTCCTGTTCAAGAGCCATCAGGAGTCCATGTCTTTCATCCCTTCAAATGATGACCCCGACGTGATAGGGGAGGAGCAGCGCTGCACGAGCGTCCGAAGAGAACCCAGCCGAACGAGTCAAGCTCGCAGCTGGACTGCAGCTTCAACCCCGGGACATCACCTGAAGGACAGGTGAGCGGCTGGGCATTGATCATGGGAGCTAACCTCGTGGTAGAAGAAGAGGTTATAGTAAAACTATTAATGCAACTACTAACAAAAAGGGGAGTGAAATATGATCCGTTTAAGATAAAACTATTGTTGAAATTTTTGCAAAAGAATGGGGCCCCGTCGACAGTTTCGGCGGTGTTTGATTTAAAAACTTGGGAAAATGCTGGGACAACTATATGGGACGCTGCCTCGCGGGGAGATACAACAGCTGCTGAGGTGATGACAACCTGGCGCTTAGCAACTGAGACACTGAGATCATGGCAAGCGGAAAAAAGGGTACAGACAGCGGCCGCTCAGGCTACGCAGGCAGGTGAAATAGAAAGCGGTGACTGCGTACCGCCAGAGAAAGCAAACCTGATAGACTTCGAAATAGAGGCAGAGACAATATCCCAACCCATGGCGGCCACTCTGCGCTCGATGCCATTGCGGCCATCAGCGCCGCCATCGCCGCCGCCTGCCCCGTTGTCAGCTCCGGGCATCCGCCCGCCCGCCCCGCTGCCGGCTGCTGCGTTTCTCCGGTTTGAGCGCCCGCCCGCAAGCACCGGGCGATGCCATGTTCCGCCTGCTGCTGCGCCCGGGCCCACCGCCCTGCGGGCATCCGCTCGCCGCCGCCCGCCGCCGCCGCCGCTGCTGCCTCCCCCGGCCCCCCCTCAGCCCGCCAGCCCCTCTGCTGGCGCTGCGAGCCGCCGGCAGCTTGGCCAAGGATGTGGATGGATTCCCTGAAAAGGCAGCCACAGATCTCAGCAGTGAACGCAAACTCAATAAATCCCAGCAGCTGAAAAAAGTTTTCAAAGAATATGGTGCTGTAGGGGTTTCATTCCACGTTGGAATTTCATTAGTATCTCTAGGAATCTTCTACCTGGCTGTGTCAAGTGGCGTGGATATGACTGCAGTTCTCTTCAAACTTGGTTTCAGTGAATCATCGCTGCAATCTAAAAGGGCTGCTGGTACAGGCACATTTGTGTTGGCATATGCTATTCACAAATTGTTTGCTCCAGTACGACTCAGCATTACTATAGTTTCTGTGCCATTTATTGTCCAATACTGCCGGAAGATTGGTTTCTTCAAACCTCCTACCCCAAATCCATGATAACTTACTGTTTTTTACTCGCCCAACATGGGGCTCAAGGAATTTGAGATAAGGATGATAGTCGAGAGAAGTAACGGGCAAAACATGGACTGGATTTTTTTTATGAATGCAATAGTTGTGAAGAATTTAAGAAAGCAGCAATTGTGAGGAATATGTTTCATATTAGTGTGGTGAAGGGACGAGGGGCAGTGTATGTGTAAATTGTCCACCTCGTCGGTGATGTGATGCTGTTATGTTTATTTTGGTGCAGGGAATTCTTTTTTTTTTGATGTAAGTGAAGTTTGTGAAGATTGTGATAATTGTAAAGTAAGAGTATATTGTGATTATTCTTAAATATCCTTTTCACAGAGGTGAGGGGTGGTATGTACTGGGTTTACATGACAAGCTTTTGGTAGCAGGGGGCCATAGGGGTGGCTTCTGTGAGAAGAATCTAGAAGCTGCCCCATGTTAGGTAAGGGCCCCACTGCTGACCAGAGACGAGCCAATAAGCGATGTTGTTTGAACCTCTGTGAGAGTAGATGTAGGAAAGAGAAAAAAAAAAATGAAGGGAAAAAAAAACTGCTGCGCTTCACAGCAGCTGGGAGAGTGAGAGGAGTGAGAAACAGCCTTGCAGGCGCTAAGGTCAGTGAAGAAGGAGGGGGAGAGGTGCTCCAGGCGCCGGAGCAGAAGTCCCCTGTGTGATAGACAACAAGAATGTTTGTTCATTATTTTGCTACATTAAGGGAACAAAGGGAGTTGTTCAAACAGTGGCTGGAATGCTGAGACATCCCCCAGACACAGGATATCTCAGATCCATGGCTAAGAGAACATTGTGTAAATAGTGGGTTGCTAAACCGATAACGTACTCCCCTGTCTCGAGGACTAATATAACCAAATAAGGGAGAGAGAGAAGGATGGCTGTCTTCATCCGTGTGACCACCAGAGGGACAGAGACGACAGAGAAGACCCCCAGCAACAACTGACGCACGGAACCCGGATGAGCTTGATGATAAAAGGGGACTGCAAGGGGGGGGAAGTTGCGCGCCGCTTGGAGGAGCACGAGTTCCCCCGGCCGCCCAGCGCTGTTTTGCTTGCTGATCGCTTACTCAATAAACTAATTGACTTAATTCAAATTCTCTCTGACTAAGAGTAATTTATAACACCCTGCAGCCTGTGGTGAGGACCATGGTGAAGCAGGCTGTCCCCCTGCAGCCCATGGAGTACCACGGTGGAGCAGGGTTCCACACTGCAGCCCCGCTGCCACGGTTACCACCGTGGACACCCTCTCAGCAAGAATCAGAGGGAGTGCCGGAGTGGATGTCTCCACAGTAACAGACGCCACTTTGTGGGGTACTCACATTCATAAAATTCCATTGAACGTCAAAGGACCAATTGGGAATGACTGTAGTGTATTGCTGCTAGGACAATCAAGTGCAACTTTGACCGGATTGTTTGTTTTGCCGGGGATAATTGATGCCGATTATAATGGACAAATCCAAGCTATGGCTTGGACACCGTCTCCACCATTGTCAATAACAAAGGGAACTAGAATTGCTCAATTGATTCTTTTCCGAGCAGCAGTCTGCAGGACTTGGTTCAAGAACAACTCCAACAAGTTCCGACAAACAGCCTATGGAATTCACCGGTGTTTGTTATCAAGAAGAAGAGCGGGAAATGGAGATTACTGCATGATTTGCGATGAATCAATACAGTGATCAAGGACATGGGATCCTTGCAGCCAGAAAACAAAACAAAACAAAAAAAAGAGAAAAAAAATGAAAAAAGATAAAAAAAGAAAAAAAAGAGAAAAAAAGAAAAAAGAAAAAAAGGAAAAAAGAAAAAAAAGAAAGAAGAATAAAGAAAGGAAAAAAGAGAAAAGAAAAAAGGGAAAAAAAGGAAAAAAAGAAAAAAGGGAAAAAAGGAAAAAAGAAAAAAGGGAAAAAAGGAAAAAAGAAGAAAAAAAGAAAAAAGGGAAAAAAGGAAAAAAAGAAGAAAAAGGAAAAAAAAAAGAGAAAAAAGGAAAAAAAAGGGAAAAAAAGGAAAAAAGGAAAAGAAAAAAAAGAAAAGAAAAAAGAGAAGAGAGAAAAGAAAAGAAGAAAAAAGAAAAGAAAAGAAAAGAAAAGAAAAGAAAAGAAAAGAAAAGAAAAGAAAAGAAAAGAAAAGAAAAGAAAAGAAAAGAAAAACCTAGTACCTTTGAATATTGTATTGGACTCACAATATGCTGTAGGTGTTGCTCAGCGCATCGAGAGGGCACGTTTGAGACACATCCCAAAGGAAAACT
Source organism: Cygnus olor (assembly GCF_009769625.2). Lineage (NCBI taxonomy): Eukaryota > Metazoa > Chordata > Aves > Anseriformes > Anatidae > Cygnus > Cygnus olor. The sequence continues at coordinate 1,672,382 of NW_024429073.1, read as the reverse complement.
TGTTTCTAAAATTTAAGGAGCTGTTATTTTTGGTAGAGCAGCGAGTGCACCTGTATTGTATTATTCACATGCAGAACCACACCATGTTACCCGGTACTTTTACAGAGGGTAACGCACACGCTGACCAGCTAACTAATATGACCCTGACTGCCCCGGTGCCTAAGGTGCTGGAGCAAGCACGGTTCTCCCATGCCTTTTTCCATCAATCCACCAAAGTCTCGGCGAAACAATTCACTATATCGACCACTGACGCCAAATTGATTTCCAAACATGTCCTGACTGTCAACAACATGTTTCGACCCCGTCTTTAGCGGTAAACCCTAGAGGTCTACGGTCCTTACACTTATGGCAGACCGATGTAACGCATATGATTTGCCCAAACTGAAGACTTCAGTCATCTTTCTTTAGTAAAAATATTACAGAACTTGGCCAAATCATTCTTTATCTTAACAGCTCCAGTTTACCAGGTACACCCATCAGATGAATGCTAAACAGCTAAGTTACAAACTACCTTACCTTAAAGACATTTTTAATGCAATATAAAAGTGATTGTTTATTTTCCTTTGAAATGAAGCAAAGTACCTCTAAAAAAAGTTGAACCTACAGCAAGAAAAAGGTAATGTACACTGTCTCCCTTAATTCACACTTGTACTTACGCATACAGATCATGAGACCACAGTTATAATTGGCATATATGCATCAGAGAGAGCTCTCTCTAGAAAGTCTGTAACCACCCAGACTGACTGCCCGCTCAAAAATGCAGCAGTTCAGGTCTCTGGATGCAGGGAGTGCCTGAGCCTGTTGCTGCCATCTGAGGGAGGCAGAGACACCATGTGTGTGAGGTGCGAGCAGGTGGATGACCTGGTCCGCCTGGTGTCAGAGCTCAGGGAGGAGGTGGAGAGATTGAGGGCCATCAGGGAGTGTGAGCGGGAGATAGACTGGTGGAGCAACTCCCTGCCAGGCCTGAAAGAAAGGCACCGGGGTGAGACACCCCAAATAGTGGTGGACCCCCTGCCCGGTCGCTGTCGGGCAGAGGGAGGGGACCTAGGAGATGAGGAGGAATGGGAACAAGTCCCTGCTTAGCGTTGCAGGCAACCCCCCTCCCTACCAGCCTCACCTTCCCAGGTGCCCTTACACAACAGCTTTGAGGCCTTGGAGCTTGAGAGACTGGTGGGTGAGGATGTGGTAGAAAGTCCAACCAGGAGGTTGCCTAGGGCGAGGAAGTCGACTCCACGCCTCAAGACTGCCTCCACCAAGAAAGAAAGAAGGGTAGTCGTTGTAGGCGCCTCCCTTCTCAGGGGAACAGAGGGCCCCATATGTCAGCCTGACCCTACCCGTAGGGAAGTCTGCTGCCTCCCTGGGGCCAGGGTCAGGGATGTTGCCAGAAAGCTTCCCAACCTGGTTTGCCCCTCTGATTACTGTCCTCTATTGATAGTCCAGGCTGGCAGTGATAATATTGCTGAGAGAAGCCTGAAGGCTATCAAAAGGGACTTCAGGGGACTGGGACGGTTAGTGGATGGAGCGGGAGTACAGGTGGTGTTTTCGTCCACCCCCACAGTGGCAGGGAGGGGTACAGAGAGGACACGGAAACCCCACCTGATAAACACGTGGCTCAGAGGCTAGTGCCATCACAGAAATTTTGTTTTTTTTGACCATGGGGTGCTTTACTCGGCACCCAGCCTGATGGCTGCAGACGGGTCCCACCTATCTCTAAGGGGAAAACGGATCCTAGCCCAGGAGCTGGCAGGGCTCATTGAGAGGGCTTTAAACTAGGTTAGAAGGGGGACGGGGATGAAATGAGTCTCGTTAGAGATGAGCCTGGGGGAACAGTGTCAGGGCCGGTGGAGAGGGCAATGGCCCGACTGAAGTGCATCTACACTAATGCATGCAGCATGGGTAACAAACAGGAGGAGCTGGAAGCCATCGTGCAGCAGGAAGGCTATGACTTGGTTGCCATCACGGAAAGGTGGTGGGACCGCTCTCATGACTGGAGTGCTGCAATGTCTGGCTGTAGGCTCTTCAGAAGGGACAGGCAGCACAGAAGGGGTGGTGGTGTGGCTCTCTATATTAGAGAGTGTTTTGATGTTGTGGAACTTGAGGCTGGGACTGATAAGGTTGAGTCCCTATGGGTTAGGATCAGCGGGAAGGCCAACAAGGCAAGCATCCTGGTGGGGGGTCTGTTATAGACCGCCAAACCAGGATGAGGAGACAGATGAGGAGCTCTACAGGCAGCTGGCAATAGTTGCGAAATTGTCAGCGCTTGTTCTCGTGGGGGACTTCAACTTCCCAGACATATCCTGGAAGCACAACAAAGCCCAGAGAAAGCAGTCTAGGAGGTTTCTGGAGAATGTGGAAGATAGCTTCCTGATGCAGCTGGTTAGTGAGCCTACCAGGGGAGGTGCCCTGCTAGACCTGCTGTTCATGAACAGAGAAGGACTGGTGGGAGATGTGGTGGTCGGGAGCTGTCTTGGGCAGAGTGACCACAAAATGATAGAGTTCTCTATTCTTGGCGAAGTCAGGAAGGGGATCAGTAAAACCGCTGTCTTGGACTTCCGGAGGGCTGACTTCGAGCTGTTCAGGACGCTGGTTGGCAGAGTCCCTTGGGAGGTGGTTCTGAAGGGCAGAGGAGTCCAGGAAGGCTGGGCACTCTTCAAGAAGGAAATCTTAATGGCTCAGGAGCGGTCTGTCCCCACGTGCCCAAAGACAAGCGGGCGTGGAAGAAGACCGGCCTGGCTGAACAGAGAGTTGTGGCTTGAGCTTAGGAGAAAAAAGAGGGTTTATAATCTTTGGGAAAGAGGGCGGGCCACTCAGGAGGACTATAAGAATGTTGCGAGGCTGTGCAGGGACAAAATTAGAAAGGCCAAAGCTCATCTGGAGCTCAATCTGGCTACTGCCGTTAAAGATAACAAAAAATGTTTTTATAAGTACATCAGCACAAAAAGGAGGACTAAGGAGAATCTCCATCCTTTACTGGATGCGGGGGGAAAATTAGTGACAAGAGATGAGGAAAAGGCTGAGGTGCTTAATGCCTTCTTTGCCTCAGTCTTTAGCGGCAAGACCAGTTGTTCTCTGGGTACCCAGCCCCCTGAGCTGGTGGAAGGGGATGGGGAGCAGAATGTGGCCCTCATAATCCACGAGGAAATGGTTGGCAACCTGCTACAGCACTTGGATGTACGCAAGTCGATGGGGCCGGATGGGATCCACCCGAGGGTACCGAGAGAACTGGCGGAGGAGCTGGCCAAGCCGCTTTCCATCATGTATCGGCAGTCCTGGATATCAGGGGAGGTCCCAGTCAACTGGCGGCTAGCAAACGTGACGCCCATCTACAAGAAGGGCCGGAGGGTAGACCCGGGGAACTATAGGCCTGTTAGTTTGATCTCAGTGCCAGGGAAGCTCATGGAGCAGATTCTCTTGAGTGTCATCACGCGGCACTTGCAGGGCAACCAGGCGATCAGGCCCAGTCAGCATGGGTTTATGAAAGGCAGGTCCTGCTTGACGAACCTGATCTCCTTCTATGACAAGGTGATGCCCTCAGTGGATGAGGGAAAGGCAGTGGATGTGGTCTACCTTGATTTCAGTAAGGCTTTTGACACCGTTTCCCACAGCATTCTCCTCAAGAAACTGGCTGCTCATGGCTTGGACTGGTATATGCTTCGTTGGGTTAAAAACTGGCTGGATAGCCGGGCCCAAAGAGTCCTGGTGAATGGAGTTAAATCCAGTTGGAGGCCGGTCCCTAGTGGCATCCCCCAGGGCTCAGTATTAGGGCCAGTCCTCTTTAATATCTTTATCGATGATCTGGATGAGGGGATCGAGTGCACCCTCAGTAAGTTTGCAGACGACACGAAGTTAGGTGCATGTGTAGATCTGCTTGAGGGTAGGAAGGCTCTGCAGGAGGATCTGGATAGGCTGGACCGATGGGCTGAGGCCAACTGTATGAAGTTCAACAAGGCCAAGTGCCGGGTCCTGCACCTGGGGCACAACAACCCCAAGCAGAGCTACAGGCTGGGAGATGAGTGGCTGGAAAGCTGCCTGGCAGAGAAGGACCTGGGAGTATTGGTTGATAGTCAGCTGAATATGAGCCAGCAGTGTGCTCAGGTGGCCAAGAAGGCCAACAGCATCCTGGCTTGTATAAGAAGCAGTGTGGCCAGCAGGTCTAGGGAAGTGATTGTCCCCCTGTACTCGGCTCTGGAGAGGCCGCACCTCGAGTACTGTGTTCACTTTTGGGCCCCTCAGTACAAGAAGGACATGGAGGTGCTCGAGAGAGTCCAGAGAAGGGCAACGAAGCTGGTGTGGGGTCTGGAGAACAAGTCTTATGAGGAGCGGCTGAGGGAGCTGGGGTTGTTCAGCCTGGAGAAGAGGAGGCTCAGGGATGACCTTATCGCTCTCTATAGGTACCTTAAAGGAGGCTGTAGCGAGGTAGGGGTTGGTCTATTCTCCCACGTGCCTGGTGACAGGACGAGGGGGAATGGGCTAAAGCTGCACCAGGGGAGGTTTAGGTTGGATATTAGGAAGAACTTCTTTACCGAAAGGGTTGTTAGGCATTGGAAAGGGCTGCCCAGGGAAGTGGTTGAGTGACCATCCCTGGAGGTCTTTAAAAGACGTTTAGATGTTGAGCTTAGTGATATGGTTTAGTGGAGGACTTGTTAGTGTTAGGTCAGAGGTTGGACTAGGTGATCTTGGAGGTCTCTTCCAACCTAGATGGTTCTGTGATTCTGTGATCAGGCCAGGCCAAACCTTATATTCAACAAAAATTCAGTATGTCCATGCTTCCATCTGGTCTGATCAGAGAGCAGAATTCTGTGATAGAATCACTGAATGATAGAACTGTTTTGGGTTGGAAGGGACCTTAAAGATCATCTAGTTCCAACCCACCTGCCATGGGCAAGGAGGCCACCTACTAGATCAGGTTGCCCAAATCATTTGGGCAATATCATTATCTAAGCATTTGGACTATATCTGTAGACAGCTTTTTTTTCCGAAAGCTATTGGTTTTAAATGAATTAAAGGGGTCAAAATTGAATCACTAATGAATCACTTTTATTTTATGCTTCCTACTGTCTTAGAGTAGGCTTGCAATATTCCATGGTAGAGTGAAACCACAGAGGCTAGCTTTTACATCTGTAGTATTGCATCAAACTAATTATGATCTTGTGAGTGCTGTGTTGTACTAGTACTCACAGAATACATTTCCATTAACTTCATAATCTCGGGGTATATTTACAGGGGGTATAAATAAGCAGGGCTCAGAAAAGGGAGTAGTTATATGATTTATCCTGCAAATGGCTTTTAGCTTCACTTTCCTCTATTTAAATATCCTGTGTCAGATTTCCCTGCCTTCAGCTGTAAATAGTAGTGCTGTTGTCATAGCAGTGACCTAAGAATAGAGAGGATACAGAGCATGGAGAAAGAAGTAAATAAGATTAGCTGATGTAGCTGGGAAAGAAAGACAAGCTTTTAGGAGCAGTCTCCTCACCAAGTTGTTGCACCAATAGAGCTGTGATTAGGGACCGACAGAATGCTCGTTCCCCTTTCCCAGCTACTCCAACTTGTCTTACAGAAAATATTATTTCTTTGTATGAACTGTGTGTGTCTTAAATTACAGTTAGGGTTTTGTTTTTTTTTTTAATTAATTGAGGAGTTTTGTCTTGACTTCTTTATTCAGAACCTGAGCGAAAAATTTAGGATTTCTAAGATCTCTTGGAGAGGTCTATCTTGTATTCTCCTTGTGCTTCATTTTCAGAGCACTGTCTTTAGTAAATGACTTGGAAAGTGTTCAGATTCCAAGATGAAGCACATGTCAAGGGTAATTGTTAAAAATCTTTATACATATTTTCATTTTTTTAATCCTGTCAGTCTTCCCCATACTTTTCCACGTTAGGAGCTCCTTTATCAAACACTCAAAGAAGTAAGAGACTGAAAGGTAATGAGATGTTAACATGTTTATAAGTTATTAACTTTAGTATTTGTATCTCAAATGGATATCTGCATAGGTCTTGGAAGAAATGAAAAAAAATGCTGCTATGCAAACTAATTAATTATTTTGTCATAATATTTCCAGAATTTGGTCGCTTGAAATATGTTCACGTATCGGTAGACACTTTCTCTCATGCTATTTGGGTGACAGCTGCAGTGGGTGAAACTAGTCGCCATGTCCAGGCTCACTTCCGTGTTGCTTTCGTGGCGCTAGGCATCCCAAAGGAAATAAAAACCGACAATGGCCCCGCCTATGGTAGTCACTCCCTTCAAACCTTTTTTCAAATTTGGGGTATCCGACACATCACAGAAATTCCTCATTCCTCCACGGGTCAAGCCATTGTAGAGCGCACACATCGCACCTTGAAAACACTGCTAAATAAACAAAAAGGGGGAGACACCCAGGAAACACCACAGAACAGGTTGGGAAAGGCACTTCACGTAATGAATCACCTATCATTACCCTTTCCTCACAAAGAGGTACCGCCCATAGTAAAACATTACAAAAATATGAATTCCACGCTGTCACGGGTGCCACAAGCAGAGCAGGCCTTAGTGATGGTAAAAAAAATTAAATACAGGTCTTTGGGAGGGACCCCAGCCTCTAATAACTTGGGGTCGAGGGTATGCTTGTGTCTCCACAGGTCACGGACCAAGATGGGTACCAGCAAGGGGGGTAAGGCCATGGTTGGCCTCCTCCTCACAATCGCCGCTGTCATCGGTTATTGCCAGCCCTGGGTCTCCACCCAACCACGCCGCAACATCTGGGTCACCCTCACCAACATGACAGGACAAGAAGCGATGTGCCTGTCCCTGGCTAGTGCTAACAACCCGTTTACGACATGTCTGGTGGGGAACCCGGCAGATAACAAAGACTGGACTGTCTACTTGCCGCAAGCGCCCCTAGAGCCACAGGAATTAGATATCCTGGGAAGTGTAACAGCAACAGCATGTGGAAGGTTCAATTGCTCGGGCAAAAACCAAATCATGAAACAAATGGTCAACGCCACACTTGCTCCTTATTGCAATGCATCTCTTTGGTGTAGTTATACAAAACTATAATAGCATCCTTCCTTGCGCCAGGAGCCGCTCTGCTCGGCTGCAGGATCGACTGTGGAGCGGACGCCCCTAGGTGCACCCCGAGCATTTTCCTCGGAGGGGTCTCCACTCTCAGTCGCTCACTGCGGGAGTAGACAAGGACCTTCTGAAGCCGTGGACAAATTATTTTAAGTGATATTTTCTTGTGGTATGAATGAGAAGTGTAAGAGGTTTCTTTGTGTGACTGTGTGATTGTGCTGTGCGAGTGAGACGCAGCATTGCTGCGAAGCAACATCCCTAGCGCTTAGTGGCTTGTTGACTGATGTAGATTCTAGTAGGCACGCTACTTTACAATCGTAATTCTGCTTGTGATTTTCACTGTTGCTTATTGTACCTTGCTTATTGCAATGTCTGCAGTGATTGATAGAAAAATCTATAGAAAGCGTTTGGTTGGTTGAAAATAAAAAAGGGGGAATTGTGGGAAAGGAATTCGCAGGTGGCTTTACGCTGTTTCACACATCCCTGAATCAGAGATAATGAGGAAACAAGTGGTAGAAACAAAAACTTGAACAAGGATGAGGTAAAGTAAATTGGCTACAAATGAGCTTTGGGCAGTGGCCAATTGCTGGCTGGCTCAAGGCGCGTGTCTGAGGGTCTCTAACCAATTGTATGACAGATTCAGGCGCGTGGACAGCGCATGGGGCTACGGGGAAAGTATATGTAGTGGTGAAAAATGGCAATAAACGTCTCCTGTTCAAGAGCCATCAGGAGTCCATGTATTTCATCCCTTCAAAGGAGCGGCGGAGATGAAGGGATACAGACTGACCACAACCCCCATTCTCCGTTCCCTCACGCCACTTAGGGAAGGATGTAGAAGAGGGTTGATGGGAGGAAGGTGTTTTTAATTTGGTTTTAGCTTCTCACTGCTCTAGCTTGTTAGTAATAGGTAATAAATTTTATTAATCTCCCTTTGCTGAATCCATTTTGCCCGTGACGATAATTGTTGAGTGATCTCCCTGTCCTTATCTCAACCCTTGAGCCCTTTTCATCATATTTTCTCCCCCTTTCCCTTTGAGGAGGGGGAGTGAGAGAGTGGCTGTGGTGGATCTCAGCTGCCCAGCTGAGTAAAACCACCACACAGGGTTGAGTTTTTATGGGTAATAATCAAGGGCAATGCCGATGAGGCAGGTGTCATGGTGGGAGTCTGCTATAGACCACCCAACCAGGCTGAAGAGGCTGACAAAATATTCTATAAGCAACTGGGAGAAGTCTTGCAGTCTCTAGCCCTTGTTCTCATGGGGGACTTCAAATTACTAGATGTCTGCTGGAAATACAACACAGGAGAGAGGAAACAGTCTAGGAGGTTTCTAGAGTGTGTGCAAGATAACTTCCTGACACACATGGTGAGTGAGCCAACTAGGGACGGTGCCCTTCTGGACCTTTTGCTTGTGAACAGAGAAGAACTTGTGGGTGATGTGAAGGTTGGAGGCTGTCTTGGGAATAACAATCATGAATTAATGGAGTTTTTGATTCTTGGAAAAGTAAGGAGGGGGCTTAGCAGAACTGCCACCCTGGCCTTCTACAGGGCACACCTTGGCCTGTTTAGGAGACTGGTTGACGGAGTCCCTTGGGAGGCAGTCCTGAAGGGCAGAGGAGTCCAAGAAGGCTGGATACTCTTCAAGAAGGAAAGCCTAAAGGTGCAGGAGCAGGCTGTCCCCACATGCCGAAAGGTGAGACAGCGTGGAAGAAGAATGGCCTGGCTGAACAGAGAGCTGTGGCTAGAGCTCAGGAAGAAAATGACGGTTTATGAGCTTTGGAAGAAGGGGCAGGACACTCAGGAGGACTACAAAGATGTTGTGAGGCTGTGCAGGGACAAAATTAGAAAGGCCAAAGCTCATATGGAGCTCAATCTGGCTATTGCTGTTAAAGACAGTTAAAAATGTTTTTATAAATACATAAGAAAAGGAGGACTAAGGAGAATCTCCACCCTTTGTTGGCTGTGGGGGGAAACATAGTGGCAAGAGATGAGGAAAAGGCTGAGGTACTTAAGGCCTACTTTGCCTTAGTCTTTACTAGAAAGACCAGATGTTCTCTGGGTAGCCAGCCTGTTGAGCTGGTCAGATAGGGATGGGGAGCTGAATGAAGCCCTTATAATCCAAGGATTAGTGAGCTGCTAAACCACTTAGATGTACAAAGTCTATGGGGCTGGAAGGGATCCACCCGAGGGTACTGAGAAAGCTGGCAGAAGTGGTCACCGAGCCGCTTTCCATCATTTATCAGCAGTCCTGGCTATCAGGGGAGGTCCCAGTCAACTGGCGGCTAGAAAATGTGAAGCCCATCTACAAGAGGGTCCGGAGGGTGGACTATTGGCCTGTCAGTCTGACCTTGGTGCCGGGGAAGCTCATGGAGCAGATTATCTTGAGTGTCATCACGCGGCACTTGCAGGGCAACCAGGCGATCAGGCCCAGTCAGCATGGGTTTATGAAAGGCAGGTCCTGCTTGACTCACCTGATCTCCTTCTATGACAAGGTGATGCCCTCAGTGGACGAGGGAAAGTCTGTGGATGTGGTCTACCTAGACTTCAGTAAGGCTTTTGACACTTGTGTGAGACCCACTAAACAGGGTCCATGCTAGGAGATCACCAGCCTGCTGGTTTTGCCTGTTTTTATCAAGGGTTTGCGCAGGTGCAGTTTTTACCACCATGCTGCAGTCCTCACTGTGCTCCTTTGATCTTCTCTATACCAAGGCCGGGAGCTCAACGGCATTCGATAGGGCATCTCCGTGTCCCCCAAACACCTATGTTATCTATGCACAGACATGCTACTTGCCAAACACACAGAGCACAAACAGCAGCAGGCATAATTTATATTTTTCTGCATTGCTGCTTCCCAGACTTCACGCATTCCCAGCTGCAAGATCACTTGAGCGTATTTACAATCCTCCTTGCCAGTCTTCCCTTCTGATCCCATCCTCCTCGCTGTTTTTAACACATTCCTCCCAACAACACTGTTTCCCACAGCATTCTCCTGGAGAAACTGGCTGCTCATGGCTTGGACTGGTGTATGCTTCATTGGGTTAAAAACTGGCTGGGTGGCTAGGCCCAAAGAGTTGTGGTGAATGGAGTTAAATCCAGTTGGAAGCCAGTCACTAGTGGTGTCCCCCAGGGCTCAGTTCTGGGGCCAGTTCTTTTTAATATCTTCATCAGTGATCTGGACGAGGGGATCAAGTGCACCCTCAATAAGTTTGCAGATGACACCAAGTTGGGCAGGAGTCCTGATCAGCTTGAGGGTAGGAAGGAACAACTGCATGCAGCAGTATAGGCATGGGGAAAAGCGTCTGGAAAGTTACCTAGCAGGAAAGGACCTAGGGGTGCTGGTTGACAGCCAGCTGAACATGAGCCTGCAGTGTGCCCAGGTGGCCAAGAAGGCCAGTGGCATCCTGGCCTGCATCAAAAATAGTGTGACTGGCAGGACAAGGGAAGTGGTTGTCCCCTTGTACTTGGCACTGGTGAGACCATACCTTGAGTACTTTGTGGTTTCTTGGGCCCCTCACTACAAGAAGGATATTGAGTTGCATGAGCATGCGCAGAGAGAAGGGCAACAAAGCTGGTGAAGGGACTAGAAAACGACCTATGAGGAGAAGCTGAGGGAACTGGGGCTCTTTAGTCTGGAGAAAAGGAGGCTAAGGGGAGACCTCATTGCTCTCTACAATTATCTGAAAGGAGGTTGTAGCAAGTAGGGTGTTGGTTTCTTTCCTCAGGTGACAAGTGATAGGATGTGAGGCAATGGCCTCAAGTCGGCTACAAAAGCAGAAAGCCTGATCATACAACATCCCTTTAACAGGAGTAGAGGACAAGAGTCTATAAAGCAAAAAAAAAAAAAAAAAAAAAAAAAAAAAAAAAAAACTGAGAGCATGAAAGTACAGTTTTGTCTTGACTCCCTGCTTCTCCCAAATACTCCATGCTAGCTGACCCCATCCCCTCTCACCAGGATCACAGGGCAACAGTGGTTGTGAAGGGTCCATGTTCTCTGGAGACAAGCAATGCACTCTTGTTAACTTGCAGCTCCCTGGTGTGGAACAGATCTCTTTTCAAACCAGGGTGGGCTCAGTTTGATGTAGCTTTATTGGGTATCATCTCTGACACAGCCACTTGAATGTGTACTTACTGAAAATGAGGTGTTTTCTCATGCTACTGAGGAATACAGAAATGAGAACTAAAAGAAGCCACATCATGGTACATCATAGTAATGTTTTACACCATAAGAAATAAAAGTAATCTTCATTTATTTTCCAATTTCTAAATAGAGTTTGGTTCTTATCTAGTGTTTAAATAGTCACTGATCTTTTGAGAAAAGTTCTGTATAGTAGGTAGTCATGACTGAAGGAAAGGGAAAACTTACAAATACATGCATACACAAGGACAAGAAACAGGTCAACACCACTTTACCACTTTTGTATTTTATTGTGGAACTGAGTTTGTTTCCTTTACATCAAATATCCTCAGTGGAAGAGGGGATATTGCACACAAATATCATAAAAGCACTACATATTACTTTCACTGGAAACTACTTTTCTATGGTAGATATGACTGGATAGAATAGAAGTGATTCAGGATTATAAGACATAATACCATACACAGCTGCAGACCAACACAAACACCATTCAGAACAAGAGAGAGGAGGTGTGTGAAGTGCTTCTCAGACAGCAACAAGACTCTTCCTTTCCATAGCTTGGAAAATAATGGCCGCATGCAAATACGTGAAAACATATTTCAGATTTGTTCTTTTCATTTGTGATTACAGCTCAGTCTTGAACAGATAGCTCCCACCATCTAGTGCAGAGAAGCTTTTTATTTTTTTTCCTTCCTTTTTTCTCCTTTCAGTATTTTTTGTTGTTTTTTTTAGTTTTTTTAGTCACAATAAACAGACTTTTTTCTTTTTTTTTTTAATTTTAAATAGCAAACATTTTAAAACCAGGTGAACAATACAACTGCATTCTAAGAAATACTTACCCCAGTTGCTTTTAGTGTTTTGTTCAATTATGTGAAGATGAAAGCTTACAGTTTCTTTCAAGTGCAAACATTATACTTTTTCCTTTTCTAATAAGTCCAGACCAACAAAATTACTATTTCTCTCAAAACATCATTACTGAACAAGAACCTCTGGCAACAGATGAACAAAGTGAAGCATATGACAAAAATGTCCCAAATGCACAATAAGTGCTCTGTGGAGCTGACTTGCTTGCGGTGGGAGGGATTGAAAATTCAACAAATTGATTAAACATTAGCAAATGAGTACTAGAACTGTCCTAAAATGCATAAGCTATTGTAGACAATTAAAAAGAACTATATACACAGTTACCTCCATTCACCACAGTATGTAAGATAATTTTAAAAAATCAAAAGTGAATTCTATAAAAGATGGGGTGAAAAGCTGAGGTCAATGAATTTAGGCCCACCACAGGACTTGGAAAAGGCATGCAAGAGAGACCCTGTCCAAGTTCAGGAGTGGGAGGTGATCTCTAAAGTTAATTCTTCATTTAATTTTATGAAAGAGTATAGCAATAGCATAAAGATCATGACTGGGCATGCTATTATGTATAATACTATAATTTAAATGGTGTGTCCTTTGCACTCAAATACTGATTTTTTTATAATTAATCAATAACAAACCATGCTCCTAGAAATCTATGCTGATCAACAGCACTCATTGTTAATGTACATAGTACATTTTGATGACTGTTACTAAGCTAATTGTGTAGTATTATGACTAGCACAGTTAGTTAGATTAGTTCCACAGGCAGGAAAGACATTAAGGGTAAAAGAAGCTAATGGAGGAGTTCATCACTGTGTTACACCCAGACACAGTTGCCATTTAAAAGGGAATAGATGGAACAGGCATTACATTACCTCAGAAGAGCCAGACTGGGTTTTTAATATTATTGTAGTAGCAAAAAATGAATGTACATTTTAAGATTGGTTTTAACTATTTTTTTTTTAAAGTAAAACAAATGCTTGAGTCATCACAAACTTACTTGGAGAGATTTAAGGCTTGATTCTAATTTAATTTACTGTAGGACCAAATGACTGTAACTTCTCTGATTGCAGTGAAATTGTTCCTGATTCACATTGGCATAAGTTAGATTAGTCTCTGGACCACTGCTGTACTTAAAACAGATTTTCTATCAAAGCAGAGGTACAAAACATTTCAGATATTGTCAGAAAATCAGAAAATCTGTTCCTACCCACTCAAAAAGTTTGAAATCTTACCTATGTAAGAAAGTAGACAAAACAGAAAGAATTGCAGAAAGGCCTTTGAAGGCTATGTATTACAAAGGCAATTTTAAGTTAATGATTATGAGCCCAGCAAACATGCTTAATTTCACAATACATTTCCATCTGTCTTTTGTGCCATAGTCATTCTGAGTTATTCTTTACAACTTAAAAGGTTAATAAAGCAATATTACTAGAGACACCAAAAAAAAAAGATAATGTTAAAAATAAATTGAAAATCCCAACAACTGACAAACAGTAATTTACAGTATTAAATAGGCCTCAAGAGCCCACATTTAAAGGGTCGTAAAGCAGTATACAAAAAAAAAAAATCACAAAAATTAGGAGTGCAAACATATGCCTATTAAATAAAAATATGCTACAAAATGTAAATTTGAAATAAATTATAAGTAAATAAAATAAAATGAGGTCATAGTCCACTACATTGTGAAACTTAATACCAGCCATAATGGTGAATCATACAGACCAGCACATATCTCCATTTTGGAGGCTTTTGCACATTCTTCAAATTCCAGTTCACAAACCTTCTACAATGTAACAATATGTTTTTATTGGGGTAAAACTTCTGAGGTTAAAAAAAAATCCAAACTATTTTAAATCATGGAACTGTTCTATATGCTGTTTCCTCTGCAAGCAGTCTAGAGAAGGTAAGGAAGGGGGGAAAGGAAAGGAAAGGAAAGGAAAGGAAAGGAAAGGAAAGGAAAGGAAAGGAAAGGAAAGGAAAGGAAAGGAAAGGAAAGGAAAGGAAAGGAGACTTGTTTTAGTTTATTGTATCTTTTTTCAAGATCTTGTGAGGGTTGAGAATGTAGGCTACACCCTTGTAAATATTAGGCAATCAACATTTCAAATCCCATTTTCTGTTATCATCAATAGGTTAATTTTACCACCAGGGTGCCCCCCACTGCAAGGTATTGGCAGTTGACTATTTTCAATAAATTTTACCTCAATATCTATTCTTACTAGAACCTTAAACAAATTATTCATTTATCCTACAAAACTACTAAGAAAAAGTTGCCTTTACCTGAAATTTTTTTCTTTGCATTTTCCTGTAAATTAAAACTTTTGTTAAAAATTCATCTATTAAAAGTTCATGCAGCACTAAAAGAAAGGTTTCTGTATATTTATTCCCACATTCACTCTTAAATTAAACAAATAAAACAAGGTAAAACCAAGGAAGGTTGAATACTGTACAGACTTGCAGGTAACCTTTTTCATCATCCTGAATGTTTTGCTAAGTTTTGCAACTCTGATACTGGACACCACTTCAATCTTGCTTCCACAATACAAAAGAAACTTTGGAAAAAATGCTTGCCTTGCCTTGTTGAGCTGTCCAGGTGCATCAATGAAGTGCACACATGACTAACATATGTAATTCATAGCACCAAGCTGTTCGACTAGTCAGATAGGTTTCTAGTACCATACATGCAGACTCACACTTTACTGGTGTAACTATGATCCTACACAGATGTTTTATAAATTTGATGTCTCAACAGTAAAAAATAAGTGCAAGTTTCTTTATACATTCAAGTCACGTTCTAAGGCAAATTGTATACTGTATGTACTTCCAACTGCTTTGATATTTTACTGCAGTCAATCAACAGTTGACAGTTAAGCATGTGGACTGGTCAATTCTGAGTGGCATAAGTGTATTTTCACTGGGAGCATGCCTTAGACCAACAGTTCTGCATGTTGAAAGGAAGGTTTTAAAATTCTGAATGGGTTCAGACTATGTGTATATTTGGCCTGTGATTGTTATGGTATGTCAGTATGCAGAGTTCAAATTAAAGTGGAAAACTGCTAATGAGAGTTTAGGTTGTATATCCCTTCCCAGCCACATTCTGCCGCTTCTTATTTTCCCGCTAACAATTCTGCAAAGTAAGGACCCCCTTTGCTATAGCTCAGACTGATACAAATTTAAAACTGCAAACTGCATCAAGCGATACATCTGTTGCCGTGAGACTAAAGCAGATCTAATTTTTTATTACTTTCTCCTCCTAACCCTCTCTCTCTTTCTCTCTCTTTGTGTTTCTTTAGAGGGCAAATGCCTCTATCTGACAGAAGTCAGCTGGAGTTGCTAGTGCATGCTTTCCAAACATTCAGAGGAGATGAAACTGGATCTGTATTGTCACAGTACTATGAAACCTACTGTGGGAATACTGTTATTTCCCTTAGTAATTAGCAAAGACTGAAAAATATTAGTGACTTACATCATTGTGACACAGTATAGCATTTGGCAGGTATATAGTTCAGCAGCTGAAATAGATGGGTTGAATTTTTATAAAAGGTGTTTTCAAACTGAAGAATTTCTGGAAACAAAGTTTAATGTTGTGGTGCATGGTCTCATTCTTACAGTTCAATTTTGCATGCGGGAAAAGATTCATCTTGCATGACAACAGTGCTGCTGCTTGCCAAAACCATGATGTTGAGGTCCTGCTGTTTCTCATGGGTCTCTTGGTACCATTCTCTCATCACTTCTGAGTCATGGGTTGGGATTAAGGTCACCTGCAACACAAAACAGGATAACTCCTCAGGAATTGACAGCAGAAACGACTGATAAGAAAAATGTCTGTTAGAAGTCCTGGCCAACAAGCATGTTTCCCTTTTGGAAAGAGTGGCTCTTTATGCAATAAATACTTAGGTAAATGAATGGATAAAAGGAAATAAGTAAATATGTAAATAAGATGAAATGACTGTAAAGAAGCAGCTTTGGTTCTATAAGCTGCTGAGATGCAGCTTTCCAGAGAAGTAGCAGGCTGTTGTCTGTACTGATAGCTCTTCAGATTATGGCCAAATATTTTGTTTATTTATTTACCATGTTGGAAAGGTACAAGAAGTTTCCAAGTGTATGTGATTACTATACAAATCATGAAACATTCACTTTTCTTTCCTACTTAAAAACTGCAAGGTTTCCAAACTTGGATCATATATGGTATAGCAATAGCGTGAAACAGCTAAATGGCCCTGTAAACCGGGAGTTCCAAACTGTTTTATTCTCCAGGGACAGGTCAGATGGGCCAGAAATGGGAGAGTGGCTGAGTATGGTGCAGCTCTGTGCTTCACTTGGGTGTCCTCTCACATTATTGGTGAAACGAGGTGCCCTGGCTGGAAATCCCATGTCCCGAGCAGTCGCCATCCACTCCAGCGATGCTCTGGCTTCCCATAGTTGCTTCCCAGAGAAGTTTAAAGTTCCAGGCAGAAATACTAGTGAAGAGCTTACCTGCATGTTACTCTCCCACTGGGCTTTGCCCTCCAGCAGGGAGTCCAGAACAGTCCTGCTCGGTTCCTCGGCTGTAGAATCATTCCCGCTCACCACATAGTAGGATGACCGCACCCTCTTGAAAAACTCAATGTCGACATTCTTGCTATTGCTGTGGTTGGGAATGTACACCAGATCCAAATACACTGGAGGTCCTGGAGGCACCACCGTAGATTTGGCCAACTTAGTATTCCCAGTTCCTTTGGAAATAAAACAACAAAAGAATATATCACAGGCTGGTTAAAAACATGCATTTACTAATTACTGTTATAATTGCTGAGGTGATATTCCTTAAAATAGCTGCTGTTTGTTAAGCATTACATAGCTACAGATGTACTTCTGTGTTCTCTGAAACAATTATGGCATTACCCTCCTAATGACACTTTCCAGATTTGTTGTATCCCAGTTATGACTGTACTAAGAGGAAAAAATAATAAATGTAACTAACTACATAATACAATAAAAGCTCACTACCACATAACCAACAACTGACTAAACCTTTCCCAGTAATATGCTATTATTATCCAACAATTACTACGCCGGGCCGTGAATACTGAATTACCATTCAGTAAATTAAGGTAAAGTAAGTAAAATTAAGGTAAAGTAAGTAAAATTTAAGGACACCCTTCTGAGAGTGCAAGAGCTCTCCATCCCTCAGCAGAAGAAATCGAGCAGAGGAGGCAGGCGACTGGCATGGCTGAGCAAGGACCTGCAGCTTAAACTGAGGGAAAAGAGGGAAATGTACAGGAAGTGGAAGTAGGGTTGTGTAGCCTGGGAGGAATACAGGGGTGTCATCCGGATGTGTAGAGATGGGATCAGGAAAGCCAAGGCACAGATGGAGCTGAACTTGGCAAGGGATGTGAAGAATAACAAGAAGGGGTTCTACAGATACATAGGCAGGAGGAGACAGGCCAAGGAGAGTGTTCCCCCTCTGATAAACGAGACGGGAGAACTGGCTTCCTCAGACATGGAAAAAGCTGAGGTACTCAACAAGTGTTTTTCTTCAGTCTTCACTGGTGGTCAAGTTTCCTATGTCTGTCAGGACCCTGAACCTCGAGGAGAGGGTGAGAGGAGCGGATTCCGTCCCACTGTGACAGTGGAAAAAGTCTGGGACCGCCTAAGGAAATTGGATGTGTATAAGTCCATGGGGCCAGATGGTATGCATCCCAGGGTGCTGAGAGAGATGGCTGATGTGGTTGCCACTCTCCATCATATTTGAAAAATCATGGCTGTCGGGTGAAGTCCCTGGTGACTGGAAAAAGGGAAACATTACTCCCACTTTTAAGAAAGGGAGAAAAGAAGACCCGGGGAACTACAGGCCGGTGAGCCTCACCTCTGTGCCTGGGAAGATCATGGAGCAGATCCTCCTGGAAGACATGTTAAGGCATGCACGAGATAAAGAGGTGATTCGAGACAGCCAGCACGGCTTCACCAAAGGCAGATCTTGCCTAACCAATCTGGTGGCCTTCTATGATGGAGTGACGGCATCAGTGGACAAAGGAAGGGTGATGGATATCATCTACCTGGACTTGAGCAAAGCCTTTGACATGGTCCCTCACCACATTCTTCTCTCTAAATTGGAGAGGTATGGATTTGAAGGATGGACTGTTAGGTGGATAAAGAATTGGTTGGCTGGTCACAGCCAAAGGGTTGTGGTCAACGGTTCTATGTCTGGGTGGAGGCCAGTCACAAGTGGTGTCCCTCAGGGGTCGGTCTTGGGACCGGTGCTCTTCAACATCTTTATCAACGACATAGACGATGGAATCGAGTGCACCCTCAGCAAGTTTGCAGATGACACCAAGCTGAGCGGTGCAGTCGATACAATAGAGGGAAGGGATGCCATCCAGAGGGACCTGGACAGGCTGGAGAAGTGGGCCCATGAGAACCTAATGAGGTTCAACAAGGCCAAGTGCAAAGTGTTGCACTTGGGCTGGGGCAATCCCAGGTATTTATATAGACTGGGAGAAGAAGAACTTGAGAGCAGTCTGCGGAGGACTTGATGGACGTCCTTCTGGACGAGAAGCTGGACATGAGCTAGCAGTGTGTGCTTGTAGCCCGGAAGGCCAGCTATGTCCTGGACTGCATTAAAAAAGGGGTGGCCAGCAGGGAGAGGGAGGTGATTGTCCCCCTCTACTCTGCTCTTGTGAGACCCCACCTGGAATACTGCGTGCAGGCCTGGGGCCCCCAGCACAAGAAGGATGTGGAGCTCTTGGAATGGGTCCAGAGGAGGGCCACTAAGATGATCAGAGGGCTGGAGCACCTCTCCTATGCAGAAAGGTTGAGGGAACTGGGCTTGTTTAGCTTGGAGAAGGCTCCGGGGAGACCTCATTGCGGCCTTCCAGTACTTGAAGGGAGCATATAAACAGGAGGGGGAATGCCTGTTTACGTGTTGATAGTGATAGGACAAGGGGGAATGGTTTTAAACTAAGACAGGGGAGATTTAGGTTAGAGATTAGGAGAAAGGTTTTCACTCAGAGGGTGGTGAGGCACTGGAACGGGTTGCCCAGGGAGGTTGTGGATGCCCCATCCCTGGAGGCATTCAAGGCCAGGCTGGATGTGGCTCTGGGCAGCCTGTTCTAGCGGTTGGCAACCCTGCCCAGAGCAGGAGGGTTGAAACTAGATGATCTTTAAGGTCCTTTTCAACCCAAGCCATTCTATGATTCTATGATTCTATTTTTCAAGTTAAGAATCACAGCTTTTCAAAAGTCTTGGGTATGCATGATTATAAAACTTAGGATCACACAGGAAGTCATGTAGATTTTAAGCAGTCTTGAGATTTGGGGTATCAGCATAGCAGCTGTTGATATTTTCAGGCTGTCTTACAGGAGCATCAGGAAGCTACTACATGAGAGCAGAAAGAGGGGCAAAGAGGAACTTGAGAGGACAGTGAAATTTCCTAATTCAATTACTTCAGGGAACTAAGAACAAGTATTTGTTTGCCTGCTAGTTCCTTATTTGCATACACAAATTAGCCACGTCGCAAAAAGTAAGGGGAAGAGTGGTTTTGCTGCTATACATAGTGTAGTACCTGTTCTAAGAAGAGCTTCAGTCAAAAGGAAGTTCAAAGTTTAAACACTAGCACTAAAAATATTTCAAAAACGCTGCTTTTGTCACACATTGAATCACAGAGTGACCTGACAATCAGGATTCAATCATTAATTGTATTTAGATGATCACCATTTATGTTTTATTAGCCTCTCCATGAAATTACAGAGTATGAAGTTTGGTAAACTAAATTATCTGAGCAATACACTTTATTAAGGGTTACATATTGAAAGGCCAGGAAAGTCCATTACAGTTGTCTAACATGACCTGATGATATTCATCAGAGAGCAATAGGCCAAATAAGCATCATAATATGATAAGTTTTCCTGAATTAGAGCATTTTAACTAATGCATATGTTACAAAATCTTTGATCATCTGTGATAAAAAGTCTGTGATAGACCTTGTCCTGGTTTCAGTTAGGACAGAGTTAATTTTCCTCCTAGTAGCTGGCAGAGTGCTATGTTTTGGATTAGAATGAGAAGAGCGCTGATAACATGCTGATGTTTTAATTGTTGTAGAGCAGTGCTTACACCAAGCCAAGGACTTTTCAGCCTCTCTCTGTCCTGCTAGCGAGCAGGCTAGGGATGCAGCAGGAGCTGGGAGGGGACAGACCCAGGACAGCTGACCCAAACTGGCCAAAGGGGTATTCCATACCATCTGACGTCATGCTGAATAATATATAGGGGTGGCTAGCCGGGGTGGAGGGGGGGCCGGCTGCTCGGGGATAGGCTGGGCATCGGTCAACGGGTGGTGAGCAATTGCATTGTGCATCACTTGTTTGTACACATTATTACTATTAATACTATTATTATTATTATTATTGATGTTATTCTTTTCCCTGTCTTAATAAACTGTCTTTATCTCAACTCACAGGCTTCACTTTCCCGTTTCTCTCCCCCATCCCGGAGAGGGAGGGGGGAGGGTGAGCGAACGGCTGTGTGGTGTTTGACTGCCAGCCGGGCTAAACCACAACAGTCCATTTGGCGCCCAACGTGGGGCTCGAAGGGTTGAGATATCGACAGATTTGACCAGAGTGTGTTAAACTAAAATTGGTATAAGTATTCGACCTGCTTAATAGTTGCTAGTCACAATGTTGATTGCCTTAATCTCAAGTCTGCTGTGCCTGTTTCCCAAATTGAGTTTTATAGCAAGTTACTTTCTGTATGTGCTCCCTGTCGTGCTGTTTATCCTTTCCGGGCCCTGGTTTAAGATTGTTATGGTACTGTGTGGTGTAACGATGGCTTATGAAATGATGAGGTATCTGGTCATGACTCTAACCTGGTATTTGTACTCAGCACTGTCGTCGACTCTATACTTCGGAAACCATATCTCAGAAACTATTAGCAATTACACCTATTGCCTTTTTTCATCAGGGAGTCAATCTCTGGAGGGGACAGGGGAAGATATTTTTTCCTACCTGTTCACTCTCCCTTTCTCCTTCACCACCCTCTTATCCCCCGAGCTAGTTACGGTAGCTCTCCAAGATGTTGAATATACTTGGAATCGGCTGCCCCAGGGGTGGAAACATAGCCCTACCATTTGCCATGGACTGATCCAGTCTGCGCTGGAGCAGGGGGAGGCTCCTGAACACCTGCAGTACATCGATGACATCATTGTGTGCGGTGACGCTGCAGAGGAAGTTTTCAAGAAAGGGAAGAAAATAGTCCAAATCCTTCTGAAGGCCGGTTTTGCCGTAAAACAAAATAAAGTTAAAGGACCTGCACGAGAGATCCAGTTTTTAGGAATAAAATGGCAAGATGGACGTCGTCAAATCCCAATGGATGTGATCAACAAAATAACAGCTATGTCTCCACCAACTAGCAAGAAGGAAACACAAACTTTCCTAGGTGTCATGGGGTTTTGGAGAATGCATATTCCAAATTACAGTCTGATTGTAAACCCGCTCTACCAAGTAACTCGTAAGAAGAATGCTTTTGAATGGGGCCCTGAGCAACGACAAGCCTTTGAACAAATTAAACAGGAAATAGTTCATGCAGTAGCCCTTGGGCCAGTCCGAACAGGACCAGATGTAAAGAATGTGCTCTACACCGCAGCCGGGGAGAATGGTCCCACCTGGAGCCTCTGGCAGAAAGAACCTGGGGAAACTCGAGGTCGACCCCTGGGGTTTTGGAGTCGGGGATACAGAGGATCTGAGGCCCGCTATACTCCAACCGAAAAGGAGATATTGGCAGCATATGAGGGAGTTCGATCTGCTTCGGAAGTGGTCGGTACTGAAGCGCAGCTCCTCCTGGCACCCCGACTGCCGGTACTGGGTTGAATGTTCAAAGGAAGGGTCCCCTCTACACATCATGCAACTGATGCTACATGGAGCAAGTGGGTTGCACTGATTACTCAGCGGGCTCGAATAGGAAACCCCAGTCGCCCAGGAATCCTGGAAGTGATTATGGACTGGCCAGAAGGCAAATACTTTGGGATATCATCAGAGGAGGAGGTGGTCCGTGCTGAAGAAGCCCCACTGTACAACAAGCTACCAGAAAATGAGAAGAAATATGCCCTGTTCACTGATGGGTCCTGTCGTATTGTGGGAAAGCATCGGAGATGGAAAGCTGCTGTATGGAGTCCTACACGACGAGTTGCAGAAGCTGCTGAGGGAGAAGGTGAATCGAGTCAGTTTGCAGAAGTGAAAGCCGTTCAGCTGGCCTTAGATATTGCTGAACGAGAAAAGTGGCCAGTTCTCTATCTCTATACTGATTCATGGATGGTAGCAAATGCCCTGTGGGGGTGGTTACAGCAATGGAAGCAGAACAACTGGGAGCGCAGGGGCAAACCCATCTGGGCTGCTGCATTGTGGCAAGATATTGCTGCCCAGGTAGAGAACCTGGTTGTAAAGGTACGCCATGTAGATGCTCATGTGCCCAAGAATCGGGCTACTGAAGAACATCAAAACAACCAGCAGGTGGATCAGGCTGCTAAGATTGAAGTGGCTCAGGTGGACCTGGACTGGCAACATAAAGGTGAATTATTTATAGCCCGATGGGCCCATGACACCTCAGGCCATCAAGGTAGAGATGCAACATACAGATGGGCTCGT
Organism: Cygnus olor; assembly: GCF_009769625.2. Taxonomy (NCBI): domain Eukaryota; kingdom Metazoa; phylum Chordata; class Aves; order Anseriformes; family Anatidae; genus Cygnus; species Cygnus olor. The sequence goes on along the minus strand of NW_024429073.1, from coordinate 1,649,725 downwards.
GACCGAGGGGTGGACCTGACCATGGACACTATAGCACAGGTTATTCATGATTGTGAAACATGTGCTGCAATTAAACAAGCCAAACGGTCAAAGCCTCTCTGGTATGGAGGACGATGGCTGAAATACAAATATGGAGAGGCCTGGCAGATTGATTACATCACACTCCCCCAAACCCGCAACGGCAAGCGCCACGTACTTACAATGGTGGAAGCAACCACCGGATGGCTGGAAACATATCCTGTGCCCCATGCCACCGCCCGGAACACTATCCTGGGCCTTGAAAAGCAAGTCCTATGGCGACATGGCACCCCAGAAAGAATTGAGTCAGACAATGGGACTCATTTCCGAAACAACCTTATAGACACTTGGGCCAAAGAACATGGTATTGAGTGGGTGTATCACATCCCCTATCATGCACCAGCCTCCGGGAAAGTTGAACGATGCAATGGACTGTTAAAGACTACACTGAAAGCAATGGGTGCTGGGACATTCAAAAATTGGGAAACACATTTGGCAAAGGCCACCTGGTTAGTCAATACTAGAGGATCTGCCAACCGAGCTGGACCTGCCCAATCAAACCTGTTACGCACTGTAGAAGGGGATAAAGTTCCTGTAGTGCACGTAAGAAACATGCTGGGTAAGACAGTCTGGGCTACTCCTGCCTCAGGAAAAGGCAAGCCCATTCGTGGGATTGCTTTTGCTCAGGGACCTGGATGCACTTGGTGGGTAATGCAAGAGAATGGGGAGGTCCGGTGTGTACCTCAAGGGGACCTAATACTGGGTGAGAATAGCCCATGAGTTGAATTATAGTATGGTAATTATCATATAATACTGTATTTCATCGCTACCATGGTTGCTATATATCATAGATGAAAATGGTGATTAATTAGAAGGTATTGGAAAGAGTGTAACCTGAGCATGACATAAATGGTATGGAATAAGGGGTGGATATCTGTCCTGGTTTCAGTTAGGACAGAGTTAATTTTCCTCCTAGTAGCTGGCAGGGTGCTATGTTTTGGATTAGAATGAGAAGAGCGCTGATAACATGCTGATGTTTTAATTGTTGTAGAGCAGTGCTTACACCAAGCCAAGGACTTTTCAGCCTCTCTCTGTCCTGCTAGCGAGCAGGCTAGGGATGCAGCAGGAGCTGGGAGGGGACAGACCCAGGACAGCTGACCCAAACTGGCCAAAGGGGTATTCCATACCATCTGACATCATGCTGAACAATATATAGGGGTGGCTAGCCGGGGTGGAGGGGGGGCCGGCTGCTCGGGGATAGGCTGGGCATCGGTCAACGGGTGGTGAGCAATTGCATTGTGCATCACTTATTTCGTACACATTATTACTATTAATACTATTATTATTATTATTGTTGTTGTTATTCTTTTCCCTGTCTTAATAAACTGTCTTTATCTCAACTCACAGACTTCACTTTCCCGTTTCTCTCCCCCATCCCAGAGAGAGAGGGGGGAGGGTGAGCGAACGGCTGTGTGGTGTTTGACTGCCAGCCGGGCTAAACCACAACAGACCTTCTGAACTGTGAATACCAACATTGGATAAAGTATTAGACATTATATTTTACACCTAAATGTCAATATCAAATAGAGCCTTGTCTTAAGCTCTAGTGTATGTTTGAGAAATATGCTTCAAGGAAGAAGAATCTAATAGAGAGCTAAAGTATTGGAGAAATGTACGGCATGAGGAACTATACCACTACTTTGAAAAGCATCTCTTAACAGAGACCTGCAAATGATGGTGTATGAAAGGAACAATAGACCACTGAAAATGGGGAAGCTACAGACAGCTGAATGCTGGTTTGCTTGTACTGAATCCTAGACTTGCGTCTTGTAAAAAGCTTTCAATAGAATATCAGTCCTGATGACAACAGCAAAATCAAAGTATCCTCAAAATGCTCTGTAACAAGATCTGCCAGAAACAACATATTAGCACAATGCCTCCTTCAGTGATATAGTTCATATTTTATTACTACTTAGACTACACAACAGTCATTCAAAATAACATTAACTTTCCATATGTTTAGCCATCATTGATAGCATAAGACTTTAACCAGATTATGTGATGTACATGCTTAGCTCACTGAAAGTGCTCTTACTGCTGTTATTTTTAAAATACTCTTTAAAAAGAATCCAGCAAAGTAATAAACACATCCAATGTCCTATATCACCTTCGCCTCTCACAAAATTAAAATGAATTGGTTTATGTTAAGAGCATTATGCCTACATGATTCTTACAATGAATAAAATGGGTCACTTTACTACTAATTTGACTTCACCTACAAAAGCAATACTTTTAATTCTATTAGTTGGTTAACTAATTTAGACAGCTAGTATTAATCTTTTTATATTTGATGTACTCACTCTAATTCTTTACATCTGAGCAAACTGATGCATCTAGTTTCCCTGATTGCAAAAGTTAATTCAGCATATTTCATTCATTTAAATGCAGCCTTTACACTCTGGATTTATTTTTAAAGCATGGACTTTCTTTGGGTGTTTGCTGTAAATTGCATTCTCAACTGACATAAACACAACCTAACTTCATTGAAACAACTAAGAAAATCTTAACACTAGGGAGATCCTATCTGCCTTTACCTGTGGTTGCAGTCTTCGCTGACTTGGATGCTGTTGTATTTGTTGCATTCTTGGTATCCTTATCTTTCTCTTCCACTTGGGACTTTACATCTGGATTAGAGATATTTTTGGTTCTCTTCTCCACAAACTCCTTTTTTGGAGAAGCTGTTTGGGAAATTTTGTCTAAAGAATCTCTTACAGCTGGTTTTGGTGAAGCCACTTGTTTTGATTTACCATCACTTTTTTTAACAGGAGAAGACAACTTGGTCTTAGTGCCCTGCTTTTTTGTTTTTGTCTTTTCTTTGAGGTCCTTTTTCAAAGGTTTACCCAAATTCTGATCGACTGGCAAAGCCTCTGGATCAACCATGGAGACATCAGGGTGCCTAGGGGAAGGGCTGCGATCCTGAATTGGGACAGGTGGTGGGTCAATGTGTTTGTATGCAATTGTCTTATCTGTTGGAATGGTTTCTGATTCATCTTCTGAGTCAATGTTAGCATCTGCAGTGATGGAAGGACATTCCTCAGTCTCAGGGGGAACATCTGAATCAGTCTGAGATGGGGCAGAATCGCTCACTGATGTGGGAGGGGTTTCATCACACTGACGCTCTTGCTGCTTTCCCCCAGAAGGTGGATGGGCTCCCCCAGACTGAGTTAATGGCTTTTCTTGATCTTGAAACTGTTCCCTTGCAAACCACTCAAGGGGATTTGGGTTGATAAATGAAGGTGAAAGTTCAGTTTTAGGATGTTTATATTCGCAGGAGGACACAAGACATAAATCAACATCCTGACAAGATTCTGCTAATGATTTTCCTGGAGTAAAATGTGCACTTGCTTCATAGCAATAGCTACTAACTTCAGGTGAGCTGGTGGCTTTCCCAGTTATTTCACAGGAGTAAGCCATGGTCTCTGGTGACCTGGTGGTTCTCCCAGTTGTCTCATAGCAGTAGCTAATGGCTTCTGGTGACTTAGTGGTTTTCCCTGTTGTCTCATAGGAAGAATCCATAGCATCAAGTGATCTGGTAGCTTTCCTAATTCTCTCATAGGAATAATCTGTGGCCTGAGATGATCTAGTAGATTTTCCAACTGCCTCATAGGAGTAGCTAATATCCTCTGGTGACCTAGTAGTTTTCTCTGTGGCCTCATAAGAATAACTAAGCTCTTCTGGTGACCTGCTGCTTATCGCTGAATCTATTTTTTCTGGGTTGAATAAAAGTTCTGGGCTGTGCTTTGTTAGAGGTTCCCATAATATGACAGCCTGTTTACCAAATGCTTTGTCAGAGGACACTTGCAGTGACAATGAAGCTGTGTAACTAGCTGAAACCACTTCTGTGATTACAGGAGGTGAATCTGGAAAACTAGGAGAGTATAGAGGAGAAGATTCCTTTGGAGTTAGTGGAGATGGGTCAGACTTTGGAAACAGCCTTTCTCCTAGGCTCTGTACCTTTTCTGAGGTAAAAGAAGAATGTAGTGACATATCTCTGGGTGAACCAGCACCTGAAAAAGTTTCCTCTAGCAGTGGTGAAGTTACCTGGGAAGGTGTATGAGCTGATGAAGTTGAAGATGAAGCTTCGGTTTGAGAAACTGAAATAATTTCTGAAATATCCTTCTCCTGAGAGTAAGATGTCTGCTCCACAGGGGAAATCTGTGCAAAAGTTGGCTCCTGTATATCTGAAGGACTATAATCTACTTCTGTTGGTCCATTTTCAGATATATGGTGTATACTTGTGCCTACAGTAGGATATTCTGGAGATTGCCTACTAAAGTCCATTGCTAAAGACTGCTCAGGGGACTCCTGGCCAAATTCTACTGACTGCTCAGGAGATCTGTGATCATGCATAAGGGTTTTTGATTTTGCGGTTTTAGGTGGGAAATCTGGTGGAGAAATTGACATAGGCCTTGGGCACTCCTCCTTAGACTGAGACATTTCTGTTTCCTGAAACGTTGTTGGTGTTTGTACAACTGACACTGAAAGGGAATCGTCAACTTCTGTAGAGTGGGGGGATCCAACCTCAGCATGCAAAGAAGGAGATACATCATCAGTAGTTGGTTCTAGAAATGAACTAGTAGCAACAGATGCTATAGAGACAGAAGCTACTCCTATATGGGAATAGGTGTCTTCTGCTATGACCTCATCAACAGGAGTTGCAGACTTGTCAGAAACAGTGCCTTCAGAAATTGACATTTTGGTGTCTTCTTTTAAAGAACTGAACTGACTGATATTTATTTGAGTAGGTGAGAGATCACCTGTTAACTTCCGGTCATCCAAGACCAATGAAGACTGGGAGTTGCTGGGTTCTGTATCCTCCATTTTCCTTTCTAGGCTGAAGCTTTCCTTAATTACCATAAACTCCATGCTTTTTTCATCTTTTTTTTCTTGGCAAAGGCCCACAGAGCTGCCTTCAGAAGCTGGGCTCATCTGAACAGGTGTTTTTTCTTTTTCAGGTATTCCCTTAGAGGGATTTCCATAATCTCTGGTGGGACACTTTACATCATCGCTCAAAAATGTATCGTAAGTGGTCTCCGAACCTATCAGTGGTGGACTCCGTAGAGGTGAGAGAACCTTTTCAATAGGAGATTCTGAATCTGGCACAGGTTCATCCATAGGGCTTATTATGGGTTTTGAAGACTCATCTTTGACTTTACTGAATTCAAAGCTAACTGGAGCTTCTGTTGACTTTTCACTGGTTTCAGAGGGAAGCTGACTGGATTTTTCAGCAGTGGGAGAATGATAATAAGGTGTGTGGCCAGCACTACCAGCAGAAGACTGTGAGGGAGATACTACTTCTAATGTTATATCTTCAAGGCTTGCACAGCGCTCTTTGGCAACTTCTTGATGTACATCAGGCAATGTAGCAATGGGGACATTCTCAGCCGAGACCTTGATCTCATTGGGAGTAAGTGAAAAGTTCACACTACGTTCACTCAGTGGTGTTTTGGCAACTGGTGATAGAGGGGACAAATTCTCAGATGGACTCTTGGCTGCACTACATTTTCCACCAACATTTTCTGAACAGGTTTCTTTGATTTCTAATTTAGTAGTGCCTTGGGTTTCATTTTCTTTTTGCCAGTATACATCCTGGAATGCAGATTTGCAGAATTTGTCTTCCTCTAATGAAGAAGGTGGCGAGATGGTAGAAGCTGAGGCATTATAGTCTCTACCTTCTGTGGCCTCTGTTTTGGTTCCTTCAGATAATCCATTAAAAGCATCCAGAAGTGTAGAAAGTTTAAGTCTACCAAACTCTTGAGAGTACAGTGATGTCTCATACTTGGTGATGTTCGCATACTCCTGATAAGTTGAGTCACTTTCCTCATTGTTAGTTTCATCACTCATGACATCCCGGGGTGTAGACATTTCATCCATTGGAGTTGGTTCACTGGGTATTTCGATGGTAGACTGTGTATAACCCAAAATAGCAGTGAATTCCTCAGGTTGATCTCTATTTTCTTCATCAGAAACAATAGCTTCACTTTCTGAATCACCAGGTAATGCCTCATCATGGATTGGAGAGGCCAGTTCAACTGCTGGAGACTGAGGCTCTGAGCATTTTGTTGGTGTAATTATGAGTAGGCCATATTTATCTTCAACTTCACCAGCTTCTGCAGCTTTGTCTACAACAGCCATCACATAATCTTCTTTAGCTTCTATTTTTTCAGTCTCCTCTTTATCTCTGATGCCTTCTGTTTTGTCTTCCTCCTCTTCCTCAGTTTCTTCAGTTTCTGCCTTTTCTACTGCTTCTTCCCCGTCTTCTTCATATTGTTCACCTGATGCCTCATAATCTGCCTTTTCAATATATTTTTCATCTTTAATGTTAGCATCTTCTTTGACCATTATTTCTTCTGAACTCTCTTCCATTATTCTTGCTTCTTCCACGTATAGTTTTGTGGTGTCCAATGATGTCTTTTCTTCCTCATCTTCACCTTGTTCTTCAGCATCTTCTGTCTCTGCCTTTTCCTCATAATCTTCCACTTCAGATGATTCTGCCAAGCCAGTTCCCTCATCTTTAAACTTTTCATTGTCATCAACCCTGTGCTTTTCCACTGGTTCCAGTTCTTCGGGTGTCTGTTCACACTCACCCTCAGCCTCTGTGGTAGTTATACCTTCATCAGAGGACTCTGAAGGTCCTTCATTTTCTAATTTTTCTTTTTGGGAATCAAAGGCCTCTTTTTGTTCTTTGCCAGTGAGTTTCAGTTCATCCTCTATGAATGCAATCTGAGGTTTTGTTTCTTTTATTGTTTCTACTTCTTCAGCTTTTAATTCTTCAAAATCCTTTGTTAAATCCTCTGGTGAAGACATAAGGGATCTTTCCACTTCAAGTTGTTTTCCACTAGCTGTAATTTCTGCAGCTGCTAGAACTGTTACAGTTGTGGCAACAGTTCCAACTGCTACAAGGGCAGCTTGTGCTCCACTAAATTTGATCTCCTTCTTCACAGTCTTAATTTTTCCTTTTTCCTTTGGCTTTCCAGCAGGTACTGCTTCCTTTTTAACAGGCTCCTCCTTCTTTTGTGATTTAGGCTTTGCTGCTGGCTTTTTGGCTTCAATTGAAGGACCAGTTGTCTTCTTTGCTTCTTTAGAAACCTTTTTGATGTCCTTTTTGGCTTCTTTTTCTTCCTTCTTAATTTCCTTCTTCGCTTCTTTTTTAGCTTCCTTTGGTGGAGCATCTTTCTTTACTTCCTTCTTACTTTCCTTCTCTTCCTTTTTCACATCTTTTTTAACTTCTTTCTTGATCTCTTCTTTTTTGTGTTTTTCCTCTTTTTTGATGAGTATTTTCTCCTCTTTTTTAGAAATCTCTTTCTTTGTTTTTTCTTTTTCCTCTTTCTTTTCTTCAGGTTTTATTTTGACTTCCTTTTTCACTGTCTTCTCCTTTGCCACTTTTGATTTTACATCTGTAACTTGTTTTTCAGGAGTTTCAGATTTCACTATTTGCTCTTCTTTACTTGTTCCATCTTTTTCTGTCACTATAGGTTTGGTCTCTGTTTTTGCTGGTTTCTCTTTTTTAACTGGAACTTTTTCTTTGCTTTCTAATTTCTGAGTCTTTTCCAGTGCTGGACTAGGCTTTGCAGGCTCCCATGTTTCTTTAGATTCTTTTCTGACTATCTTGCTTGGTGGTGTCTTTGCAGCAGGCTTGAGACTCTCCTTGCTGTCTGTTCGTTGTTTCAGCTTTGCTTGTTTCACAGCCAGACTAGCAATGTTTACAGTTCGGTCTTTTTGTGTAACTATTGGTTGTTTAAGGAAATCTAAGTGTTTGAGTTTTTCTAGTCCTTCTAGAATATTATATTGGGTGCTGTTTCCAGGAAATAGAACTCGGATTATTTTTTCCGTAGGATTAGCTGGATGCCACACAATCAGGGATGAGACAGAGGTGAAATAGGATAATGGAATGTCTAGTTCTTGGCCATTTGGTAGCAGAAATTCAGCTTTATCTTTGCTAGTACCACTCCACTGTTGCATAAAATATTGCATCTCTTTGCTATTTTTGACAGGATTGAGCACATACATCTCAAGTTTGCCAACCCCCATTTTCTGAAATAAAATGATGGGGTCAATGGTATTTCCTACATTTCTGAAAAGAGGTTCTGGTTTCATAGACAGTTTATTTAAATACCGGAGAGTAAAACAAGCTTCTTCTATACTACTTTTTATTCTAAAGTTAGGATTCAGGTTCTTCAGGTTCTCAGGTACATTAAGGAATAAAACTCCTAAATCAGGTGAGATCAGATTTTTCATCCAGTCACTGTTGGTAGTAGACCCTTGGGACTGTTCCTCTTCTAATTCGGCTATCTTTCGCTGAAGCATGCTATTGATTCCTGGCAAGTTATCATCTCCGATGTGAGTGAGCAGAATGGAATCTACCCTGTCCAAATGTCGGATAAGTTTCCAAAAGCAAGATTTTCTTTCAGATCCTCCATTGATAAGCATGTTGAATCCATTCACTGAAAACAGTGCAGAGTCCCCTCTTCCACCTGGGAAAATATAACAGCAGGGTTTGGAGAGTTTCAAAAAGCCTCCTGAGGTTGGGGGTTCCAAAATGTCAAAGGGTGATGGTACTTCTACCGATTCTGACAGATACTCTGTGAATTCAGAGAGTCCTTCCATTTCAGGCAATATGGAAGCTGAGTTGAGTTTAATATTAATAAAGTCTTGAAGGTTGTGTCGGTCAAGGGTAGAATTTTTCCAGTCCCCTTCCTCGGGGCAGAAAAGAGTTAAGCTGGCTTTATTAGCAGGGTGGGTGGTGCTCAATAATTCACCAATCTAGGGTTTTAAAACAAAAACACAAGAAGATGCATGTAGATTCATTTTTTAATAATTAATACCAGAACACAGTATTTTCCAAGGTTCCCCCTTCCCTCCTTCACTCTTTATAGGAGGATAGTACAAGTTTTTATATTCAGAGGGGATGAGGGCTATGAAGCTAATGCTGCCAGAGCTGCCACTATCTCTGCCATAGGCTCAAGAGTCTCTGTGCTGCCCCAGTCCATCCAGAAGAGCTGTCCAAATACCTAAGGGAAACAGCACATCTTCTTAACAGGCACAGAATACCTGCAGCCTGGAGGAGGTCAGCATCCTCCCAGGGGCAGTTGCCTTCCCCACCCCTCCTCACATGGGCTGTATGTCATGACACCATCATTACTTCAGTTCTTTCTGCAGTCTTGCTCCTGAAAAGCTGGCACCACTCTGAGATTAGTATGACTGACTGAAGGGCAGTCTTTCAGAACACTAAGAAATGATTTGCTGCTTTGGAAATCCAAAGAGTCACAATTTTTGTATTTCTGAGACTGTGAGGTGTATATGTGCATATATTTATAAATATATGATAATATATATATATATATACCATTTTATTAAAATATATATAAAGTCAGGACTAAAGAAAGAACAAGAAAAAAATGTTAGGATTAAAAATACTCTTGTTAATACTTTGATTTTAAACTCACAGACCACAAAAGTGAAAATCTAGAATGACTCCACTAATTTTGACAGTACCAAAAACAGCTGCTGAAATAAAGGCACAGAAAACAAGAAATTCTATGCTATAGTATCAAGAGCTATTTTTCTGTTCCAAGCTGAACTAAAAGCTAGTATTTAATGGTTCCAGTGGAGATGAGCCAAGGGAGCCTCCTCAGAGCCCATGGGAGGTACCCCCTGGACACCTGCCACTGCAGCAATCTCTTGGTGGCTGAAATGTGTAGTCAATTGTTTGGCTTCTTAACTGAAATGGCTGTAACGGTAGGATTTGCCCCTAGTTTTGCATGTAGTCATAAAGTAATTATGTTTAACTAATTAGCCAGAGATGCAAGGAGCTTGGGTTTCCGGTTTCACAGAAAAGTAACTGTGAACTGATAGTGACTTTTAGGGGTCAGATGCATTTCAGAGAGCAGGAATCCAATTCTTTCCCCAACTCTACAACCACATGCCGAACAAAGAGGCTTTGAGAATAGGAACAAATAGATGCAATAAGGTCACACTGGAGCTCATGCAAACTTTGCTTTTTCAGTGTCAAACTTTCAAGTTTCACTCCACTGAAATTCTCCTAATTAATTTTGGAAACTAAAATCCTAGGGATGCAGCCATATAGTTTATTTAACTATATGCTTTGCAGAGCAGCCAAATTAAGTGTGACATCTTGCTTGACTTTGTTAGTGCACCTTAGATTAAAAAAAAAAAGTATACTTTAAACACAAAGATATCTCCTTCCATTGTCAAAAGGTTCCTTGGTTTTCTGTTTCTCAAAGTCACAATTTTAATTCCCCAAATTAAAATGTAGTTCTTTTGTTAAGCAATTTACATCAAAGCTAAAGTAAATTAAATACATTTTGAAAGAAATCCTCTATTAAAGAGTAAAGAGCATCAGCATCAAGCTATCAGTGCTAACTCTAACTTAACAGAGGGCCATTTTTAGTCTTCTAGAAACTTGTGCCATCACATAACAACATATGGAAGACACTTTTCTGAACACACCTCTTGATCCGTGAAGATCTCAATGAAGTTTTGGAAGGAAAAGGACCCTGACTGAAGAATGAGTTCTCCTGTGTTTTCAAAGCACTGTCCACTTAGTACAAGGAGTTTGTGTCTTGCAACATCTGTGATCATTAAACGCACCTAGAACGAAGGAGAGAAGCACATCAATAATGGGAGTTACCATGTGTTTCTATATTTCTCTGAGAACATGCAGTTTACCTTGCCTAATTTAAAACATATTTTGCACCAGTCTTCCAGGACTGTTGAAATATTATCAAGTTACAAGGAACAAAAGGGAAAAAAGGAGGCACAAGAAGCGATTAGAGAGAAGGCCTAATGAATAAACAAAACATGGAAAAAGGAACAAGGAGCAGAAGAGAATAAAATTTGAACGAAAAAATAATATTTTCATGAACAAATACATTCCTTATGTAACTTGGTGAATTTTAATAGCACTGTATCAGGACAGCCTTGGTCAACTGTTTCACACATGGTAATGAGGGACAACTACATGTGTCAGACTCAGTTTTTGGAAGGTCATTCTTTTTTTCCCAGTACACAGCATGACTTGCCATTCAGTTGCAAAAACATCACTGAAAATTAACAGCCACAAATCACGATTCTGCTTCACCATAATCATAAACTTGAACTTCAGGCACTCAGATACAGTCACATGCATCATTTACATCTCATGATATCACTAAGTATGGGCACTATAACTTCTTAAAGTGTGGCAGCCAAAGACCTTTTTCAATAAACATTAGCAAATTATGTGGATGCCTAATGCCTCAAAGTAGCTTGCTACCGAGAAATAACCTTCTTCTGCATTTTAAAATAACTCAACTATTTTAAAGTAGATTCTTGTTACTTGATCCTCACTGCAGCTAGTAATAATTCCTGTTTCCACCCAGGGGGAGATTTACTTGTATGCTAAGAAAAATCCATATATTCAGTATACTTCTATTGGCTGAATTCAACTTAAATTGAAGAACAAAAGTAAACAAAACTTTTGTAAGACTATGTACTGTTGAGTAAACACTCTTTGCAAATATTTCAAAAGCCTTGTCCAACACTGAAAAATCAATTCAAATTAAGGTAAGGTATGAATCTCAAGTGTAGCAATTCCTCTGTTCAAGGAGAATTAAGTTAAACCAGAATGGTGATTTCAGAATAAGGTTATCCATGTATCAAACTCAATGAGAAGAGTCCATCTGGAACAACTCCACATGTAGATATTGTATCCAAGCTCTATCTCCATGAAGGTGACATAATCACCTCATCTCTCCTAATAGTCAATAATTTCAAATTTATATATTTATTGTTAAGCAATCAGTTGTTCTAAATAATTCCTTCTCATACCAGGGAGGCTACGCCAGGAAGATTTGACTTAAATCTCTGCTGAACAACTAATTTTTTCAGTACAAGTAGAAAACAGCCCCTGAAGAGTACGTATCTGAAAGAAGATCCCAACTCTACCACATCTTCATTGTTATTTTATTTAATAAGTCATCTTGACCTTCAGCAGCATAAAGTTCCTTTAATTAAACACAGGACTAATGCTGGTTTATCACTATTTGCACCAGATGATTATAAATTCAACAATATCTTTGCTAGATCAAGTTTATTTATTTCTGTTTCAGACAAGAATATAGATACATGCAGCTGGCTGTCTGATGTGTGTTACTGAAATTCTGTCTGCTGTAGTTGTAATCAAACCATAAAAGAACTGGCTTCCACTTCTATGTTTTCATAGAATCCTAGAATATCCAAGTTGGAAGGGACCCACAAGGATCATCAAGTCCAACTCCTGAGTCCCCAAAGGACCACCCAAAAAAACACAAACTAAAACAAAAAAACAGATCATGTGTCTGAGAGTGTTGTGCAAATGCTTCTTGAACTCCGGCAGGCTTGGTGCCATGACCACTTCCCTGGGGAGCCTGTTCCACTGCCCAATCACCCTCTTGGTGAAGAACCTTTTCCTGATATCCAGCCTGAATCTCTCCCATCTCGCAGCTTCAAAACATTCCCTCAGGTCCTATCGCTGTTCACCAGAGAGAAGAGATCAATGCCTGCCTCTCCGCTCCCCCTCGTGAGGAAGTTGTAGACCGCGATGAAGTCTCCCCTCAGTCTCCTCTTCTCCAGGCTGAACAAACTAAGTGACTTCAGCCACTCCTCATATGTCTTACCCTCTAGACCCTTTACCATCTTTGTAGCCCTCCTTTGGACACTCTCTAACAACTCCGTATCTTTCTTATACTGTGGCGCCCGAAACTGTACACAGTACTCAAGGTGAGGCCGCACCAGCACAGACTAGAGCAAGATGATCACTTCCCTTCTCAATCACAACAGGCGGTTGGCCCTCTCGGCTGCCAAGGCATACTGCTGGCTCATGTTCAGCTTGCTGTCAACCAAAACCCCCAGATCCCTTTCTGCGGGGCTGCTCTCCAGCATCTCATCCCCCAGTTTGTATGTATAACCAGGGTTGTGCCTTCCCAGGTTCAGAATATGGCACTTGCTCTTGTTAAACTTCATATTGTTGGCAATTGCTCAGCTCTCTAATTTGTCTAATTTGAAGAGTCCGGAAGCTGCCCCATGTTAGATAAGGGTGTCCTGCTTTCAGTTAGGACAGAGTTAATTTTCCTCCTAGTAGCTGGCAGGGTGCTATGTTTTGGATTAGAATGAGAAGAGCGCTGATAACATGCTGATGTTTTAATTGTTGTAGAGCAGTGCTTACACCAAGCCAAGGACTTTTCAGCCTCTCTCTGTCCTGCTAGCGAGCAGGCTAGGGATGCAGCAGGAGCTGGGAGGGGACAGACCCAGGACAGCTGACCCAAACTGGCCAAAGGGGTATTCCATACCATCTGACGTCATGCTGAACAATATATAGGGGTGGCTAGCCGGGGTGGAGGGGGGGCCGGCTGCTCGGGGATAGGCTGGGCATCGGTCAACGGGTGGTGAGCAATTGCATTGTGCATCACTTATTTCGTACACATTATTACTATTAATACTATTATTATTATTATTGTTGTTGTTATTCTTTTCCCTGTCTTAATAAACTGTCTTTATCTCAACTCACAGACTTCACTTTCCCGTTTCTCTCCCCCATCCCAGAGAGAGAGGGGGGAGGGTGAGCGAACGGCTGTGTGGTGTTTGACTGCCAGCCGGGCTAAACCACAACAAAGGGCCAGTTTCAGCCGTCTTCAAAGTGACCTGCCGCTGCCCAGAGCTGAGCCAATAAGTGATGTTGCTTGAGCCTCTGTGTACTGGGTCTGGCTAGGATGGAGTTAACTTTCCCTGCAGCGGCCCATACAGTGCTGTGCTCTGCACCTGTAGCTAGAACAGCATTGGTATCACACCAATGTTTTGTCTACTGCTGAGCAATAGTGGCACAGCATCAAGACTTCCTCCAACCCCCCCACCCCAAGAGCCAGAAGGCTAGGGGTGGGCAAGAGGTGGGGAGGGGACATCACCAGGGCAGCTGACCTAAACCAACCAAAGGGATATTCCATACCATATGATGTCACACTCAGCAATAAATGTGGGAAAGGGGAAGGAGAAAGGGGGGCTCTTGTTATGAAGATGTCTGTCCTCCCAAACTACCACTATGCATATTGAGGCCCTGCTTCCCAGGACGTAGTCGAACATCACTCATTGATGGGAAGTAGAGAATAATTTCTTTTCTCTCTCTCTGTGCTTCCTTGTGGCTTTTGCTTGTTTTTTCCCCCTAGTCCTTTTCCCTTTAATTAAATTATCCTTATCTCAACCTGTGAGTCTTTTTTTTTCTTTCCACCATACTTTCTTCTCCCCCTCTTCTTCTGAGGAGGGGGAGTGAGAGAGTGATTGTGGTGGAGTTCAGATGCCCAGCAAGGTAAAACCACCACACTCTGTGAGAGCATATTTAAGAAAGGGGAAAAACCTGCTGCTCAGCAGTAGCTGGGAGAGTGAGGAGTGAGAAACAGCCTTGCAGACACCAAGGTCAGTGAAAAAGGAGGGGGAGGAGGTGCTGTGCTCCAGGTGTCGGAGCTTAAGTTCCCCTGTGGCCTGTGAAGAGGACCATGGTGGAACAGGCTATCCCCCTGCAGCCTATGGAGTACCACGGCAGAGCAGATCTCCACACTGCAGCACATGGAGGAGCACCCGGTGGAGCAGGTGGATCTGACCTGAAGGAAGCTGCGACCTATGAAGAACCCCTGCTGGAGCAGACTCCAGGCCAGACCTGTACCGTGTGGAGAGGAGCCCGCACAGGAACAGGTGATCTGGCAGGAGCTGCCATCCATGGGGGACCCATGTTGGAGCAGTTTGCTCCTGATGGATGGACCCCATGGTATGGACCCATATTTGGAGCAGTTCTTGAAGAGCTGCTGCCTGTGGGAAGCCCACGCAGGATCAGTTCGGGAAGTACTGCATCCCGTGGGAGGGACCCCACACTGGAGCAGGGGAAGAGAGTGGCAGTGAAGGAGAGGTGGAGATGAAGTGGTATGGATTGACTGCAACACACATTCCCTGGTCCCTTGCGCTGCTCGGGGGGAGGACATAGAAGAGGGTAGATGGAGGGGAAAGGTTTTTTTAGTTTGCTTTTAGATTCTCACTGCTCTACTCTGTTAGTAATAGGCAATAAATTATATTAATCTCCCCAATGCCAAATTTGTTTTACCCAAATCAAAAAAATCAAACGGTTTGGGATAATCTGTGAGTCCCAGGAAACTCTTCAGGGGGAGTCGGGGCCAGGATGGAAAGGAAAAGAAGAGAGATGAAGGAATGGCAGACAAGGAAGGCTGCCTGTGTTGCGGCCTGAATCTTAGCAGGGACAGGCTTTGATGGGATGTTTTAAGTGTGGCCAGGCTGGCCACTTCAGGTAGGAATATCCGGAGTGGAAGAAGGAGAGAAGGAAAATGGGATGAAATATGTTATACTGATATGTTGTTTCAGCATCCTGGAGGGAGAAAGGTATGGAATTAAGTTGGCCAATGACTGAGCCTTTGGTGAAAGTACAGGCTGGAGAAAGATAAAAAGAAGTGTTAAAAAGGGTTATTGAAGGTGTTAAAGGTGTGGTATGTAGTGGTTGACAGAGCTATTTGAAGTTGAATGAGCAGGGAAAGAGGATGTAGGCATTATCTAAGTAACAGTCTAGAAGTTTTGGTATATTTGCTGTGGTGTTTGGTCAGTTTCCCAAGTATCAGGGAGGGACGGCGGGGGGCGGGGGGGACAGCCTGCTCCACCAGGGGCCTCTCCACAGGCCGCAGGTGGGCTCCGGCTCCACAGGGGGGCTTCGGCTGGAGCGCCTCCTCCCCCTCCTTCTGTGCTGACTTTGGTGTCTGCGGGGAGGTTTCTCACTACTCGCTCTCCCAGCTGCTGTTGAGCAGCAGGTTTTTGTTTGTTTGTTTGTTTTTATTTTCTTGGATGTGCTCTCACAGAGGCACGGACTGTGCTGCTCATGGCTTGGCTCTGGGCAGCGGTGGGCCCCTTTGGGGCCAGCTGAAATTGTCCCTTATCTGCCACGGGGAGGCTTCTGGATTTTTCTTGCGGGGGCTGCCACTGCAGCCCACCCCCCCCGAACCTTGCCATCAAACCCAATACACTGGGGCAGCTAGGTCATTACTGGCCTGTAAAGTATCAGGGATTAAATTAACTAATGAAACCCTAAAAAGTGATGGGGGTAGAAGGGGCTGGGATAACAGTGCCACCTTTGGGGGATACCAAGCTGAGACTAGGGGATAAAATGATCTCTGGGCAATTATTCTATGTACCCAAGGCAGGGACTAACTTGTTGGGAAGGGATTTGATGATGAAATTGGGCATTCAAATAGTAAATTGTTAGACTGGAATAACAGTGTTATTAATGGAGTGCTCTCAGGCCCTGAGAGCAAAGATATATTCACCTCTGACTGGGAAGACCCTGAAATGGGGGTGGAAGCAGCAATACAAATGGACAATTTTACCTCAGGGGTTTACAGGGCCACCGATTTATTTGGGCAAGTTCTAGAACAGATTTTGGAGCAATTACAACCTCCCAAGGAGGAATTACTTTTACAAATATGTGGATGATTGTTTATTGTCAGGACAGGAGAAAACAGTTGTGAAGGTAGCTACTAACAAGCTATTCAACTTTCTGGGAAAGCAGGGCCTGGGAGTATTGAAAAACAAATTACAATATGTAGAAAGAGAAGTCAGGTATTTAAGGCATCTAATGCCTGAGGGAAAACAAAGAATCCAGAGAGGATTCAGGGAATTGTTGAAAACTAAGAAAGAACAAAAAAGTTTTAAGAGAAAGATTTTTTTAAAGGAATCAGGAGCCACGAAGTCTGAAGGAAAATGGATACTCCCTGATGGGAGAGAAATGCTGAATAAACCACCAGTGAGGCAAATACGATGTTTTACATCAAGAGAGTCATTGGGAGGTGCAAGCAATGTGTGATGTTGTGCTAAAAAAGTATGTCTGTGTAGGAATATACACTTTAGTGAAGCAAATATGCAGAGGATGTACCGTATGTCAAAAGGTAAATAAAAAGGTCATCCGTAACCCACCTAGAGGGGGATGGGAGCCAGGGATTCGACCTTTCCAAAGTATACAGGTAGACTTTACTGAGTTACCTAAAGCGGGGAGACTTAAGTACTTGTTTGTCCTAATTGACCACGTGACTGGATGGGTGTAAGCTTTCCCCTCAGTATCTGCCACTGTGAACATCATGACTAAGGTATCACTGGAGCAAATAGTCCCTAGATATGGGATAGCTGAAAACATTGATTCAGATCAAGGAAGTCATTTCACTTCACAAGTACTGCAAGGGTTAATGCAGGCCTTAGAGACTGAGTGGGATTTTCACACCCCCTGGCACCCCTCCTCTTCTGGGAAGGTAAAGCAAATGAACCAGACATTAAAGAAGACATTAACTAAATTAGTGTTAGAAACCCAACTTCCTTGGGTAAAATGCTTACCTTTAGCACTCCTCCAGGTTCAAACAGCACCAAGAAAGGATATAGGAATTTCACCATATGAGATGCTGTTCGGATTACCCTATCTGGGCAGAAGGGATGAGATACCGCAATTCGAAACAAGAGAGTTTTCTTAAGAACTGTATTCTGGGGTTGTCCTCTTCTTTGTCATCTCTCAGGACCCGTGGGTTGTTGGCTCAAACCCCACCTTTGGAATTCCCCATCCACCACCATCACCCAGGAAACTGGGTCCTGATTCGGACCTGGAGAGAATCAAAACTCCGGCCTGAATGGGAAGGACCATTCCAAGTACTACCAGCCACTGAAACAGCCGTAAGAACTGCAGAAAAAGGTTGGACTCACTATACTTGAGTGAAGGCATCTGTCGACCCTAGTACCTGGGAAGCTGTTCCTACAGAAGACTTGTTGGAAGTTGAAATCGAAGAGGAAAAAATCTCATAGTGGACTCTGAGCAGGATAAAAGCTTACAATTGTAAATTAACCTTTTATTTTCACAGGTAACTAATGACTGTGACTTGTGATTGAGAGAAAGGACTGGCTTATAGCGAATTGAAGTGCTCCCAAGGGGTTTTTGTTCTAGTAGTAGAGTACATATATCTTATTCTTTGTATTGATAATTATTTGGAAACCTAAGGGTTAAAAATAATGACAGGGAAAAATCAACTATTAATTTTGTTTCTAGTGATTGTAGGCCTCAGAGAAGGCCTTGGTCAATTGGCAACTTGGAAAAGGCCTGACCAGACAATAGCAAGATGGGATACCCCGTAAAAATATGGGTGAATGTGACAGAGGGTTATGTACCGCAATCCGTCACATTTGATGCTTGTGAGGTGTTAGCTTGTGGAGATTTAAATGCCCAACGACACTTGAGCAGAGAGAACAAATAACTGGGAGAGACCCAACAGCCAGATTGAGAATAGCTGTATGGAAACGATCCTCTATTGCCATCAGAGAAAGGCAGAATCTCAAGGAGAAAACAGGAGAGAAAACAGGAGGCCCTCTTTGAAATGCGGCAGTTCAAACATTTGAGATTGACACAGGGTATGGGGATGTGAATGCCTGGATAGAATGAGTCAAATATACTGTCCAGAGTCTCAACCATAGCAATTGCTATGCTTGTGCCTCGGGATGACCGAGTGCCCAGATTGCCCTTCCCATTGCCCGATTGCCCTTCCCATTGGGGTGGACCAAGGATTCCCAGGGGATGCGATGTATGATTGCACTGTACCAAGAAAAGACTGCCTGGGGAAATGAGGCCTGTAAGTCTCTCTCTTTGCTGTTCCCTTCCTTGCGTGATAGCAATATCAGGGTTCCCCCTGCATTCTCTACAGCTATAGGTAACCATACAGCTTGCCTCTCACGGCAGGGTGTGAGTGCTACCTGGCATCTGGGAGAATTTGCCTTGTGCACGGGGACCTTGAATGCTACCAAGGACTTGATGGGAAACTGCTCAAGACTTGAGATTCCCCAGGGCAGATCTCTGGTGGTACTGGGGAGGGAAGATCTTACGGTCCACCCTACCATCTAACTGGGGAGGCACTTATGCACTTGTTCAATTAGCTATACCCTTCACCCTGGCATTTGAAAGAGAAACATCACAAATACCCAGAAGAAGTAAAAGAAGCTTAGGAGAATCATTTGATGATAGAGTATACATAGATTCTATTGGGGTGCCTAGAGGAGTTCCCGATGAACAGGAAGCCAGGAATCAAATTGCTGCAGGGTTTGAGTCACTGTTCTGGTGGGTAACAATCAATAAGAATGTGGATTGGATTAATTATATTTATTAGAATCAGCAGAGATTCATAAATTATACAAGGGATGCAATAAGAGGAACTGCTGAACAACTAGATGCCACCAGCAAAATGGCTTGGGAAAACAGAATAGCATTAGATATGATGCTTGCGGAGAAAGGAGGTGTGTGTGTGTGATACTGAGCAACCATTGTTGCACTTTTATACCCAACAATACTGCCCCGGATGGCACAGTAACTAGAGCATTGCAAGGGCTTACCACCCTTGCCAGTGAATTGGCAGAAAACTTAGGAACAGACACTTCCATCACAAGATGTTTGGAATCTTGGTTTGGTAAATGGAAAGGGATGGTAATGTCCATATTTACATCCTTGATCGTAGTAGCAGGAGTTTTGACAGCCACTGGTTGTTGCATTATCCCCTGTGTAAGAGGACTAGTACAGTGGTTAACTGAAACTGCACTGTTGAAACAAATGACCATGGAGCCACCACCTTACTCATATAAGATGATGATATTAGAGGAGATGGAAAGCAAAGAAAGTGAAGAAGAGGAAGATATCTACCAAATTACAGCTTAGAGAAAAGTTTTGCAAAAATCAACAATTTATAAAGAAGAAAAGGGGGGAATTGTGGGAATAAAAATGTTGTTTTTGCACAGAGTTACATTGTTTAAAGGTAAGGAATGTGGTATTGAGATATGCTTGCAGTGATAAGAAAACTTAGCAGGCGACCTTTTAAAATGCAGACAACCAGACTCCTTAGAACAGTTAGGTGAAGATCACGGTGTCAAGTCAAGTCAGATAAGTGAAGAAACATTACCACTTCAAACAGTAAAAAAGTCAAAAGAAATTTGAAATTTAACAGGCTGGCAACTGAAGGCCATGTATTGTCTGTGAAGCATCGGATAGGTTGTGAACCTGGATTACCCAGTCAATGGGGAAACAGGGGAGGGTCCCTGTCATCGAGAAATAAAGTATATAAACCATACTGTGTGACTAGTAGGTGCGCTCCTGCTTGTGGGACGCCCGCCATTGCAATCGCGAATAAATTACTACTTCACTGAGATCCTTGCCTGAGCCTAAGTTATTGGCTACGGAGTGTTTCTCACATGTACTACTAGTCACTGGGTGTCCATGTGATTTAGTCAGTACTTTGTTTTGTAGATGTTCTACTTTTGGTCCCGTACTACTAGTCACTGTGTGTCCATGTGATTTAGTCAGTATTTTGTTTTAGTTTTGGATTTGTTCTGGTACTTTGACTCTGAATGTGTTCTTGACATTGAATAACAGAAAACTCTTAATGGATCACAATTTATACTGGGAAATTTGTTGTAATAAGTGATACTATTTGTAGTAGTGATTGCTGTTTTGTGTTGCTTGAGTGAAAGGTGTAAGGGGCCTCTTTGTGTGATTGTGTGATTGTGCTGTGTGGGTGAGATGCAGCATCGCTGTGAAGTGAGTGCGGAGTCCTGATCCGTGGTTCCACTATTCCGCGAGGAATATGGCTGGAGACAGACGAAGTGTAAGAGATTGAGAAAAGACATCATAATGGGAAGAATTTCAAGTACTATTGATAAAAAGACCCCTCTGGGTTGTATCTTGGCCCATTGGAAGGATGTTAATAGGCCACCTGGAGGAAATGTTAATCATAAGACCTTAATTAAGTATTGTAACCAATGGTGGACTTAATAGAGAGAAGAAAAAAAAATCAGGATCCAGACTGGGGAGACATTGTTCTAATGTTGGCGGAGATGATGGAAACAGAAAATCAGCTAATTCTTAAAACAGCCTGAGTTCATGTGCAAGCTCAGATTGCCAATGGGACTGCTCAGGGAACTGTAGACGATTGTATTCCCCTGACCGACCCCCACCGAGACCCTAATCACCCTGGAAATTTTGAACGGTTATGTAAATACCAAAATCTGATTCAATTGGGAATTGAGAACCAGTTCCGAAAGCTAAAAATCATTCAACCCTGTATAGTATCCAACAAGGTCCAAAAGAAAACTCTACGGAATTTTTGGACCAACTTTGAAATGCAATGAAAAAAAAATATATATACATATATATATACCAATTTGGACCTGGCTTCGGAAGACAAACAGAGGCAATGGGCTAGCCTCTTTCTAGGGCAATAGGCCCCTGATATCGGAAAGAAATTACAGAAATTGGAGAGACAAGATTTGGGAGACCCAGAATGGTTATTGAATGCAGCGTGGAAAGTATTTAGGAATAGGGAAGATGCGACGGACAGAAGTTATCTAAGATGATAGCCACGGCAAACAGTGGCTGCACTAGAACAGAAAGAGAGAAGGAGGGCGGCAAAGGGGGAATTGAAAAAGGTAAAGAAAGGCCTTTAGAAGGGTTTAGAGCAACATTAGGACAGAACCAGTGTGCGTACTGCAAGAAGGAAGGACACTGGAAAAAAAAAAGAAAAAAAAAGAAAAAAAAGAAAAAAAAAGGGATTGCCTTAGGTTGTTGCAGGATAAACTTGCAACAGTCAGAGCAGGAATGACAGGGAACTGGGGCATCTACACTAGCAGATCCACTGGTTTAAATAAAGCTAGGGAACAAAGAGAGAGGCATGGATTTTTTTTGTTGGATAGGGGAGCTTCTTTCCCTGTGTTAATCCAAAAATTGATTCTGGAAAAGCGCTGAGTCTGTAAATGTAATAGGAGCAACTGGCTGACAGGAAAAGGTGTTCTTTTTGCAATCCTTGAAATTTAAATTGGGAAAAATGATTGGAATACATCAGTTTTTATACTTACCCGATTCACCAAGGCCCTTATTAGGAAGGGACTTGCTGGAAAAATTGTATGCAAAAATTTATTTTGAACAAGGGAAAATGGAAATAAAAGTAACATATTAAACTCTGAAGTTTATCCCTGGCAAGTCCAGAGGAAGCTCCAGACAGGACTCCCTCAATGGATGTAAGTATGAATCAAGTGTATCCAGGAGTTTGGGCTACAGGAATACCTGAGAGAGCAAAGAATGCAGTACCTGAAAAAAAAAAAAAAAAAAGATTTAAAGGAAAATGCTCCCAGGGTATGCCAAAAGCAATACCCACTAAAGGTGGAAGACAGAAGGGGAATGGAAGGAATAATCAGTAACTTTCTTAAATATGGACTATTAGTAGAATGTGAGTCAGAATATAACACTCCATATAGGCCCAGTTAGAAAGGCAGATGGAACCTATCATATAGTCCAGGATTTAAGGGCCATCAATGGAATCACAAAAGATTTATATCCTGTAGTAGCCAACCCCTATAACCTTTTGACAAAATTAGAAAACAGTCGAGTTTGGTTCATGGTACTAGATTTAAGGGATGCCTTTTCCTGCCTGCCCGTGGTGACTGAAAGCCAGAAACTCTTTGCCTTTGAAAAGGAAAATCCCAATAGAGGATGAAAAACTGAGCTTACTTGGACTGTGTTACCACAGGGATTCAAGAATAGCCCCACCATATTCAGGAACCAACTAGCCTGTGATCTTGAAGCTTGGAAAACCCCTTCAGGAAAAGGGGACACTGTTGCAACACATAAGTGACCTGTTGATAGCTACCGAAGAAGAAAAAGAATGTGTAGAGTGGACTATTAGTTAACTAAATTTTTTTGGCACTAATACTGTGAACCCAGCCTCTTTCCTCAGTAACAGAGTTTCCAGATCACCCCTTCATGATTGCATCAAGACCATGGACACAGTATACTCCAGCCGACCAGATTTAAAGGATGCACCCCTAGAAGATGCGGAGGATTGGTATATAGATGGCAGCAGCTTTGTCTGCCAGGGAGTTCACCTCACAGGATATGCAGTAACAAACATCAGCCCAAAAGGCTGAAATCATCGCCTTGATAAAAGCTCTTGAGCTAGCAAAAGGGAAAAGAATTAACATTTGGACAGACTCGAAATATGCCTTTGGTGTGGTGCATGCACACGGGGCAATTTGGAAGGAGAGAGGACTTTTATCTTCCTCAATTAAACATGCAGAAGAGATACTGAAGTTACTCCAAGTGGTATACCTGCCTACTAAAGTTGCCATTATGCGCTGTAAAGGACATCAAACAGGGGATACTGATATTGAAAGAGGAAATAGATTGGCTGACGCAGACACCAAAGGGGCAGCAGAACAGGCATCTGAGAGTCAAATTTTGGTACTAGTACCAGGAACAGAAAACCAGGCATTAACAAAAGCTTTAGAAAATGAAGTAGAATATTCTAAGATCGATAAGCAATTAATTGAAGATGTAAATGGAAAATGTTACCTACAGGTTTAGCGCAAATAAATGATGGGGGTATCGTAATATACTCCAAACTGTTATATCAGATGGTAATTGAGGAACATAATAAAACGTGCTGGGGAGCTGAAATAATCAGATTTTAAGTAGAAAATGGATAGGACCTAATTTGTATACCATTGTCAGACAGGTATTGAAACAATGTGTCATATGTCTTAAAAATAACTCACAGACAGGAATCAAACCCCAAATGGGAACAATAGAGAAGGGAAATGTTCCTGGGAAACAGTGGCGAATTGATTTTACACTTAATGCAGCTCCTGTTGATACTGAGTCAGAAGGACATATGGTTTTCTCCCTGGTAGAGTAATAGAACCAGATTTGAAATATTTTATGAACAGATGAGCCAAACCTTTACTATGTTTAGTTAGATAGAAGGAAGTCTAGAAACTTTGTATCTCTAGCGTCACCTTACCCACTAATTAGTCAGCCTTATCTATAAGACCATACAGAACTCTATCCCAGGATGGGGGAGGAGGTCAAGATAACCCAGGCCTGGAGGATGTGTCTGAAAAAGAATAGGTGAGGAACTCATGGTATGCATAGATCCTTGGATATGTAAATGACTGATCTGCATGCCTAAATTGACTATCGATGACCACCAGAAGACCCAGAAAGACCACCAGTAGAAACAAATGCGCATGCATCAGGTACATTTACATATTTTAATGAGTCCCGCAAAATGGTATGAATATGTTGATTCTTTCTTGGAAATCTAATGAATATGTGTATTCTGATTGTATATAACCCCTGTAGCTTGAACAATTCAGCATGCACACTAGGTGGAGCGATCCCCTGTGTGTCCGGCGCCGCAATTAAAGAATGCCTGCTTTCTAAAACTCCAAATTGAGTCTTAGAGAGTTTCTTTGATTAACTTTTACGGTAACATTATGGTCCATGCAATGAAATATTTCTGACTGACTTACCTCAGTACTAACTGCTTCATCTGAGGGATTGATCAGGACTACAGTTTCTAAGACATTACTTCTATGGTGAAGAATTTTCTGACCTGCAAGCACAGAGAAAAAAATAAAAGAAAATTTAAATTAAACCAGCCATCCAGCATGGTTTAAACCAGCACTTTCCATGAGCTAGCTATATGTCCCACCATTCAGTAGCTCTCTGGTAACCAAGAGCATCACACACTGGCCACAGCAGCTGAACTGGCTCATGTCTTCAGAAATACGATATCATGTTGTCCTGTAATGGAACAAACTCTCCCTTGGAAAAGAAGAGGTATTGTCTATGTTTAAATAAACATCCCTATAATCAAGTATCATTTATGTAGTACAGGACCCAAAAAATGTTTATCATTTAACCTAGGCTCCCTTTGATCAGGGACAAAATACTCCCTCTGTAAGAAACAATAGAAAGTTGGCAAGAGAAAGTAGCCTTAAGTTGTCCTTAGGTGACACGTGACCATATATGGATTAAAAAGGGTTAGGGTACTTCATCAGAAAAGACCACCAAAGACCACCAAGGACCCCCAGAGAAAGGAAGGCATGCACAGAAGGTCCTGAAAAGGAGCCAAGAAGTATGACGATAAATATAATCAAGAAACTGGCATTAGGTGTGCTTGATTTGTGGAAAATCCAATGAACACCCCGGCCTAAATAAAAGCAATAGCTCTCCTGAGTGTGTGAGAATTGGATTATTGCACACCGGGCAAAGGATCCGCTTTTTCAAACAACAGTCCTAGGGGCCAGAAACTCCAGAAATTCAAGGCAATGAAAAAAAAACTGGCAATAGCAATGGGTCCTGCCCCTTCTCCCTGACAGGAGGACTCCCTGTTACTCACCTTGGTCTCACTGAGCTGGTGCGGATCAGGGACTATAACTGTCACCAGCTGAGCATATGGCCCTGTATTTTTATGGACTTATCTGTGATAAATTAGCGGGTGTTTGTTCATTGTCTCTAAAAGGAATGCAGAGAATTTGCTGAGAAGATAAGGTTTCACAATTTATGGTCTTGTTAAGGGGGAGGATTAAGAAAGTAGATAGTGGGGAAGGGGGTGCTGGGCAAACATCCTTGATGAAATAAAGACTCTGTGGTCACAAGGCATCCTGTTTGCTGCTTCACTACCCCCTTTCCTGAGCACGAGCACAACGCGTGAACACTGAGAGAGGAGCGACGACCCCCAACAACGGACTGCGCAGCCTCAAGAGATTCAACAGGTCTTGACAAGCCGGAACTTGGATGCTATAAAACAGCGACGCGAAAAAAGGGAAGTTGCGTGCCGTGGTGGAGCGGAGACTCCCTGGCCGCCCAGCGCTGTTTTGCTTGTGTCTGCTTACTTAATTACTTGATTAATAAAACATTTTTGATAGACCAGAAAAATTGTGTGGTCTCACTTATAACATTATCTACACCACAGATATAGCTGAGACTACACAGTCCTGTAACATGCACAGGTGGTTTTAAATGAGGTTTTCCAGGAACTATTAGCAGCTTAGCCACAGCAGCTGGAAAGTCAGCATGGGCTGCAAACTTCCCCTACAAGAAGCAAAGTGAATATTTGCAACATACACCCACACTGCCTGTCAAACACAATTTGTGAGATGAGCAAAGAACAGGGGTTGTCCCCCACTCCCCACCACCAGCAGCACTGTCCTGCATGGCACACGCGTGCTCCCCATCATGCATCATGGGAGCACTTCAAGCCAGGTAGCATCCCATGTAAATCCCACGTGCCCAGACATATCAAATGAACCAGGTTAATTAAAACTATGGTGACGAAACTCCCCTTTCAGCCTTTCCCTAATATTGATTAATACCAGGACAATGTGAGAAATTCCCTATCAGGATGGTTGGATATTTACCCCACTGCCCTGCTGTACTGATTAATCTTTCTCCTACTTAGAAAAACTAGAAAGGGAAACAAGTTGCCGGTATGTAAAGAATTCAGGTAGCTATTGTTTCACATTAGTAGAGTAAATTTAGTGAAACCTTAGGCCACAGCATGAGCTCTGCATCACCTGAACCTGGTATGTAGTGGTGATTGAGCAACAGTGAGCGGCATTGTGTTGGGGGGCCTGGGTGGCACCGATGGGGGAAGGGGGGGGTGCTCACTAAGGACAGCACCAGATCAGAGCCTGCACTATTAACAGAAGCCATCCTCCTTTGCAACAAAGAACAATCTGAAGGAACATAACATATATGTGTTAAGAACCGAATGGGTTATAGAGGATGAAATAAAGACTGCACAGGTAGAAGAACCCTGGGAAATTTTTGAGTGGGGTCCCTCCTTGGAGGCACCCAGCTCAAGCTGATATATGGGTACCATTAAATTCTTGCTGCTTTAAATAAGAGTCGACCCTTTGAATGAACTCTGGATGCCTGGGGAGACCCATTCTGCTAGGGGAAACAACGGGATCCCCTAACAAACTGTAACAAGCAATGATAGGCAACAAGAGTGAACAGACATGCAAAATACAGCTAGCTCCTGGACGAATAATATGCAGGCAATTTTTGTGCAGTCTCACAGCCCATTGGCTTTCATACTTAGTCTGTGTATTTAATAATGATATTCATCTGACTGGGATTTGATGCAAGAAAAACACAACACTACTCTTGACATTTTTTTTCTTACAGTAATTGGCAAGTCTTTATCAGCATGTCTTTCTGTGAGAACTGCAGTAAGATTAATTAGCAGCTGTGTTGTCATTGAGAAACTGGTAATTAGTCTGAAAACCAGAATAGCTTTCCCTTCCAAGTAAACTGCATTCCTGAAAAAAACAAGAGCAGTGTCAAGGCAGTCTGAGAGGGTGGGTAGCCAGCCTTTCCCACACAGCCCCTGTCCCTGCCTGCACCCCTCCTGCACCCCTCCTTCTCCTTGTCCTGCCTGCACCTATCCTCCTTGCCTTGAGCTCACTGAGCTCAAATTTCAATGCATCTTTTGCTGTTGCTCTGGGGAAGCTCTGCATATATAAACACATGTTTATATAAGCATGTAAGCTTATAATCAAATGACAGAAAGTAAATAAGAAGGGGGGGAAAAAAAGAATGTTCTCAAAATGTGAGATGGGGTTGCTGTTTATTGTCTTGTGTGTGACAATGCCTAGAGACTTGGGGCTAATGATCTAACTCATTTAAAGAAAGCTAGTTTTCTTAACATCTGTTCTTTTTGGTGTATTTATTTGAAAGGAGACAGACCGTATATTGTGAAAGGGAAAGAGGGCAGGTCTCCCTCTGTAGCATCCAGTTCTGGCATTAGCCTTTGTAATTCATTTTATTTTAATAGCTCTTCTTCCTTGCCTAACAGGAACGCATACATAAGGCTACATACAATAAAACATCCAATTGCTCTGTTAATAGAAGATCCCCACGATCTGACAATTTAGTTATCCCTGCACCCTTCCCCCCAAATGAAGACATTAGGCAGAGTTTATTGGAACTAGTCTTTATCACTGGAAAGGAAGCAAAAGAAACTGTCTCCCTTTAGTTGCCATAGAAATTGCATATGTAATAGTTGGCGACAGACAACACACACTTTGCTTTAGGCAAAACTAAGCTTCATATATAAATAGAAGTTAACAAAGTAACGTAGTTAGAAAAGAAATGCGAATAGTCATATGCAAAGTTAGACAAATGTGATATATGAAGTAATAATTCGTGTCAAGAAGATGGTTGATGTTAATAAAGAAGGGGGAGATGTGGGAGTGTGGCCATGGGGGTCGACAAGCCCCATGGTTGGTGATAACATCGGACTCTTAAGGGTGAGACCATCAGGAATGTAAAGAGCTGAGAGGGAACAAAGAAGGGTGATTCAGGAGACCCCATGCCGTCTCCTGGTTGCTTGTTCTCCAGCCCTTAAGGCATGGAAGTTGCTGGGGGTTTGCTGTTGCCGGGCAAAGTTGTTTGACCAATGAAGAGTTAGTGGAAAAGGACTGCTGTGGGGCGAATAGTATAAGAAGGGAGCCTGTCCTCAATATGGGATGCAACACGATATGATGAAGTTCTGTTATCAATAAAGTAGTAGCAGTTACTGATCCTAAAAGAACCCTGGTGTCCGTGTGGTCGTTACGCCACAAATGGCACCCGAACAGGGACCTGAAGAAAACAAACAGGGACATAAAGAAAAACAGGGACATGAACAACAGGGACAGGGACAGGCTAACAGAACAGGGACCAGGACAGGAACAGGGACATTGATCGCCTAATGAAGATAGGTTCGGCCAAACTCAGCAAACAGCTCAAAGAAGCTCGTATAGAAAGTCGCTGGAAATAGGCGCACCGGAGCTGGAAGGAAGCTCAAGCTGAGAGAAGCGGACCCGCGCACACAACTGCCCCTCGCTGGCCGAAGGTAAGCAGTTGCGTACTATGGGGAATCATATGTCCTTAGAAACACTGTCCTGGTAACCTTACAGCTTATTCCCTTTATTAACAATCAGACAGTTTATGATCCTGAAACATGGGACCAAATTGAGGTCAAGGTGTGGGACTCTGCTATTAAAAACGACAAGGTTGCGGTGGGATTGCTCGGCACCTGGCGAGCAATCTCTGAGGCCTTAAAGAGCCATGTGGGACCACAATCAGAAACGTTTGGTTTGCCAGTGAGGGAGCTGCGGGCTCGTCCACCGATCCTTCTGCTACACCATCGGCCCCCCCGCCGCTACTGCCATCGCAGGCCTTTGCTGTTACGCCCCCTGGTGACCTGAACGTTCCTTTTGATCCAGGCCCTATAGGCCCTGAAAAGGAGCCGGATCTGTTTCCCTTCGATCCTGGAGGAATAGGATACATAAGGCCCGAAGGCCGAGTTGCTTAACAACTTAAAGCGAGACATATTGTTCCCACGACTAGCCCTGGAATTCTCCGGTATCTGTAATCAAGAAAAGGAATGGAAAATGGAGACTGTTATATGATCTGAGAAAAATTAATGAAGTCATGGAAGATATGGGAGCACTTCAAGGAGGATTGCCCTCTCCAGCTATGTTCCCCCAGTCATGGACATTAATAGTAATAGACTTAAAGGATTGTTTGTTAAACACTTGCCAGAATTCGGAAAACTTTGTCATGTTTATGTTTCAATTGATACCTTTTCTGATTGTACATATGTATAGGCATACTCGGGTTTCTTATGAATATGTAAAAGCAATGATCTATATATTTAGAAAGTTCAACGGTTGTGTGTGCGTGTTCGTAGAGCGTAGACTCCCCGCGCACCCAGCGCTGTTTACTTGACTTTTATAAATATTACTAAATTCAGATTAAGTTGTATCTTCATTTGTAACACAAAGATACATAGTGGCCACCTGACTCAAAGCCACCAACTTTGGACTTCACTGAAGTTGCTCCAAGTCTTATCTAGAATCTTGGAAGTGATCGTAAACTTGCCAGAAGGCAAATATTTTGGGATATCACCAGAGAAGGAGGTGACCCGTGCTGAAGAAGCCCCACTGTATAAAAAGCTACCAGAAAATAAGAAGAAATATGCCCTGTTCACTGATGGGTCCTGTCGTATTGTGGGAAAGCATCGGAGATGGAAAGCTGCTGTATGGAGTCCTACACGACGAGTTGCAGAAGCTGCTGAGGGAGAAGGTGAATCGAGTCAGTTTGCAGAAGTGAAAGCCGTTCAGCTGGCCTTAGATATTGCTGAACGAGAAAAGTGGCCAGTTCTCTATCTCTATACTGATTCATGGATGGTAGCAAATGCCCTGTGGGGGTGGTTACAGCAATGGAAGCAGAACAACTGGGAGCGCAGGGGCAAACCCATCTGGGCTGCTGCATTGTGGCAAGATATTGCTGCCCAGGTAGAGAACCTGGTTGTAAAGGTACGCCATGTAGATGCTCATGTGCCCAAGAATCGGGCTACTGAAGAACATCAAAACAACCAGCAGGTGGATCAGGCTGCTAAGATTGAAGTGGCTCAGGTGGACCTGGACTGGCAACATAAAGGTGAATTATTTATAGCCCGATGGGCCCATGACACCTCAGGCCATCAAGGTAGAGATGCAACATACAGATGGGCTCGTGACCGAGGGGTGGACCTGACCATGGACACTATAGCACAGGTTATTCATGATTGTGAAACGTGCTGCAGTCGAGCAAGCCAAGCGGTTAAAGCCTCTTTGGTATGGAGGACGATGGCTGAAATACAAATATGGAGAGGCCTGGCAGATTGATTACATCACACTCCCTCAAACCCACAATGGTAAGCTCCACGTACTTACAATGGTGGAAGCAACCACCGGATGGCTGGAAACATATCCTGTGCCCCATGCCACCGCCCGGAACACTATCCTGGGCCTTGAAAAGCAAGTCCTATGGCGACATGGCACCCCAGAAAGAATTGAGTCAGACAATGGGACTCATTTCCGAAACAACCTTATGGACACTTGGGCCAAAGAACATGGTATTGAGTGGGTGTATCATATCCCCTAGCATGCACCAGCCTCTGGGAAAGTTGAGCGATACAGTGGATTGTTAAAGGCTACACTGAAGGCAATGGGTGCTGGGACATTCAAACATTGGGATACGCATTTGGCAAAGGCCACCTGGTTAGTTGACACTAGGGGATCTGACAGTCGAGCTGGACCTGCCCAATCAAAACTGTTATATGCTGTAAAAGGGGACAAAGTCCCTGTAGTGCACGTAAAAAACATGCTGGGGAAGGCACTCTAGGCTACTCCTGCCTCAGGCAAAGGCAAACTTTGGGATTGCTTTTGCTCAGGGACCTGGATGCACTTGGTGGGTAATGCAGAAGAATCCGGAAATCGGATATGTACCTGAAGGGGATTTGACTTGGGAAGAGAATAGTATATGATTTGAATTGTATGATGTTAATTGCTATATAATACTGTATGTCATCACTACTATGATGGCTATATGTCCTATTAATGGTATCACACTAACAGTCATGTAGATAACAACGAATGAATGTTATTAGAATTGGACAAGCATAGCGGTGTGTTGTAGCCAGAACAGGCTTCAGCATGCGACGATCCAACATCACACACTATCTGATCTGCCCTGAAAGATTGTTGTGACAGATGGAGCCCAAAGTCAGTCATGGACTACACAAACTCAGTGGACATTTTATATACATATATGAAAAGTGGTGATTAATTATCATAATATTATAATGGAAAGTGTGGGACCCAAGCATGGCATAAATGGTATGGAATAAGGGGTGGATATTGTCCTCGTTTCGGCTAGGATAGAGTTAATTTTCCTCCTAGTAGCTGGTAGGGTGCTGTGTTTGGGATTTAGGATGAGAATAATGCTGATAACACACTGATGTTTTAGTTGTTGCAGAGCAGTGCTGACACTAAGTCAAGGACTTTTCAGCTTCTCGCTCTGTCCTGCCAGTGGACAGGCTGAGGGTGCAGCAGGAGTTGGGAGGGGACAGAACCAGGACAGCCGACCCAAACTGGCCAAAGGGATAATCCATACCATATGACGTCATGCTGAACAATAATATGAGGTGGTTGGCCGGGGTGGGGGGACTGCTGCTCAGGGATAGGCTGGGCATTGCTTGTTGAGTGGTGAGCAATTACATTGTGCATCACTTGTTTTGTACGCATTAGTAGTAGTAGTACTAATATTATTATTATTATTATTATTATTATTATTATTAGTTTCCTTTCTTTTCTGTCGTAATACACTGTCTTTATCTCAACCCGCAAGCTTTCATTTTTTTTCCTTATTCTCTTCCCCATCCCCCAGAGGGAAGGGGGAGGGTGAGCAAATAGCTGAGTGGTGCTTAGCTGCCGGCCGGGTTAAACCAGAACAGTGTGACATCATATGGTATGGAATATGCCTTTGGTTGGTTTAGGTCAGCTGCCCTGGTGATGTTCCCTCCCCACCTCTTGCCCACCCCCAGCCTGCTGGCTCTTGGGGGGGTTAGAGGGAGTCCTGATGCTGTGCCAGTATTGCTCAGCAGTAGACACAACACTGGTGTGATACCAATGCTGTTCTAGCTACAGGTGAAGAGCACAGCACTGTATGAGCCGCTGCAGGGAAAGTTAACTCCATCCCAGCCAGATCCTGTACACCTGGAGACTCAGCAGAAGTTCCCTGTTCAACCACGCGGGTCTTCTTCCCCGCCAGCTCATCTTACAGCACATGGGGACAGCCTGCCTCTGGGCCTTTAAGACTTCCTTCTTGAGGAGCGTCCAGCCTTCCTGGACCCCTCTGCCCTTCAGGACTGACTCCAAAGGGACCCTCCCCTACCAGTGTCCTGAACAATCGAAGTCTGCCCTCCAGAAGTCCAAGGTCGCAGTTTTACTGACCCCCCTCCTGACTTCGCCAAGAATAGAGAACTCTACCATTTTGTGGTCACTCTGCCCAAGACAGCTCCCGACCACCACATCTCCCACCAGTCCTTCTCTGTTCATGAACAGTAGGTCTAGCAGGGCACCCCCTCCAGTAGGCTCACTAACCAGCTGGGTAAGGAAGCTATCTTCCACGCACTCCAGGAACCTCCTAGACTGCTTCCTCTGGGCTGTATTGTATTTCAAGCATACGTCCGGGAAGATAAAGTCCCTGTCCTGGTTTCGGCTAGGATAGAGTTAATTTTCCTCCTAGTAGCTGGCAGGGTGCTGTGTTTGGGATTTAGGATGAGAATAAGGTTGATAACACACTGATGTTTTAATTGTTGCAGAGCAGTGCTTACACCAAGCCAAGGACTTTTCAGCTTCTCACTCTGTCCTGCTAGCGAGCAGGCTAGGGATGCAGCAGGAGCTGGGAGGGGACAGACCCAGGACAGCTGACCCAAACTGGCCAAAGGGGTATTCCATACCATCTGACATCATGCTGAACAATTAATATGGGGGGACTGGCCGGGGTGGGGGAGACCAGCTGCTTGGGGATAGGCTGGGCATCGGTCAGTGGGAGGGTGTGCAAATGGCTGTGTGCTGCTTAGCTGCCGGCCAGGTTAAACCACAACAGCCCCCCATGAGAACAAGCTCTGGCAATTGTGTGACTTCTGCCAGCTGCTTATAGAACGCCTCATCCTTCTCTTCATCCTGGTTTTGGTTGGTCTATAAACGATCCCCACCAGAATGTCTGCCTTGTTGGCCTTCCCCCTGATCCCTATCCATAGTGTCTCGACCTTATCATTTCCAGCCCCGAGCTCAAGAACATCAAAACACTCTCTAATATAGAGAGCCACACTACCGCCCCTTCTTTGTTGCCTGTCCCTTCTGAAGTGCTTGTAGCCATCCATTGCAGCACTCCAGTTGTGGGAGTGGTCCCACCACGTTTCAGTGAAGGCAACTAAGTTGTAGTTTGCCTGCCGCACAATGGCTTCCAGCTCCTCCTGTTTGTTGCCCATGCTGCATGCATTAGTGTAGATACACTTCAGCTGAGCCATTGCCTTCAGTGGTGAAGAAATTTCCAGGGTGAAATACGACAGTTATGCATTGAATCTGTTCCATGATAGTCTCCTTGGCAACATAGCCTGCAACCTTATGTATTGGTAGCATCAGGGAAGCTCGGTGTGCTGACTCTAAGAGATATAGCACGGAAGGTGGAGTGAAGACACCGCAGCCAGGCTCTGTGCTGTCACTGCAGGGATGGGGAACCTGATGGTACTATGGAACTGACAGATTGCATGGCCAGCCCTTAGTCTAACTGATAACCAAGTCATGTCCTCTGGGTGAACTTTGCTCATTATAATCTCATTATAATGCCAAAACACACCTCCATCCCAAAGGCTACCCACCTCCCAGGGTGCGACCACCCTTCACTGAGCATGCATTCTGAATTTCTCTGAGCCTATACCTGTAAACAAAAGCGAGAAAAATTTATACCAATCAACGAAGACACGTATGACTGGAGTCACTCAAGTTCCACCTAAAAGTAAGAAAATAGTATAAAAATGGCTCAAGAGAAGGAAAATGTAGGGGAAGACACCATCACAGATAAGTTGTAAGGACATCGCTGACTTCGGGGATCAGTTGACAGGCTGAACCTCTCTTCCCCCCCCACAGGGACTCCTATTGGGTGAGATTCGAACTCTCGGTTATACCGAGTGCTTCCCCGGGAAATCTAACATTCTCTATACAGTTGTTTCATAAGTTAGTACATGTGTAGTTGGTTGTGGTTTTCATATTCTGGGTATTTGCACGTGCTTTGCAGACAGTGTATTTATCGCAGGCAAACCAAAAGAACCTGTACTCCTGTTGCTTCGATAAACTACACCAGTCATTTACTAGACTGAAAGTGTATCACACTATTTGTGCATCCGTAATCGTGATAATTTAATATAATTTAGTATATTGAATGCGACCAGACTTATAGTGTCAAATTGGGCATCACTCGGAATCTAAGCCCAGCCACCCTCAGCCCCTCTGATACCTGAGGACAAGCTGGAAGGCAAGGGGGTTTAGGTCCTGCCAAACTTCCTTACCCTTTAACACAACAACAGGGAAGGTCTTTGTGGGTGATGTCTTTCTTGGTTGTAGGCCATGTTGTGCCCAGTGATCATGAGATGAGAGAATTCTTGATCCTTGGGGAAGCAAGGAGGACAGTCAGCAGAACTGCTAATTTGGATTTTTGGAGGGCAGGACTGGCCTATTTAGGGACCTGGCTGACGGCTTTAGAACACAGTTCTAAAGGGCAAAGGAGTCCAGGAAGGTTGGACCTTCTTCAAGAATGAAATCCGGAAGGCACAAGAGCAGGCTGCCCATATATGTTGAAAGACAAGCTGGTGGGGAACAAGAACAATGTGGCTGAACAGAGAGTTTCTTCTGGAACTCAGGGAAAAAAAAAAAAAAAAGAAAAGAGAGAGTTTATGACCTTTGGAAGAAGGGGCAGGCAACTCAGTGTGAGAAACAAAGTTGTGTTTTTGCAGTAGAGAATTACTTTTCTGTATTCCAAGGTAGTTGTGTAGTCATAACAAGGAGAAATGCTAAGTAAATTAGTGGACAGTAGAAGGCCTCACTGTTCAGCTTCTTGCTCTCTCCTGCCAGTGGGCAGGCTGGGGATGCAGCAGGAGCTGGGAGGGGACAGACCCAGGACAGCTGACCCAAACTGGCCAAAGGGGTATTCCATACCATCTGACGTCATGCTAAACAATATATAGGGGTGGCTAGCCGGGGTGGGGGGGGCCGGCTGCTCGGGGATAGGCTGGGCATCGGTCAGCGGGTGGTGAGCAATTGCATTGTGCATCACTTGTTTTCTACACATTATTATTAGTAGTATTATTGTCATTATTATTATTAGTTTCCTTTCTTTTCCGTCGTAATACACTGTCTTTATCTCAACCCGCAAGCTTTCATTTTTTTTCTGATTCTCTCCCCCATCCAAGAGAGGGAGGGGCGAGGGTAAGCGAACGGCTGTGTGGTGCATAGCTGCCAGCTGGGTTAAACCACAACTGCCCTGCAGAGGGAACTCAACAGGTTGAATCGCTAGGCAGAGGCCAATGGAATGAGGTTCAACATGGCTAAGTGCCGGGTCCTGCACTTTGACCACAACAACCCTGTGAAACACAGACACAGACACAGATTTCTAGGTTGGAAGAGACCTCAAGATCATCGAGTCCAACCTCCGACCTAACACTAAGTACTCCACTAAACCATATCACTAAGCTCTACATCTAAACGTCTTTTAAAGACCTCCAAGGATGGTGACTCCACCACCTCCCTGGGCAGCCCGTTCCAATGCTTAATAACCCTTTCGGTAAAGAAGTACTTCCTAACATCCAACCTAAAACTCCCCTGTCGCAACTTTAGCCCATTCCCCCTCGTCCTGTCACCAGGCACGTGGGAGAACAGACCAACCCCCACCTCTCTACAGCCTCCTTTAAGGTACCTATAGAGAGCGATAAGGTCTACTTACACTACAGGCTCGGGACAGAGTGGCTGGAAAGCTGTGCAGAGGAAAAGGATCTGGGAGTGCTGGTTGATGCTCAGCTGAACATGAACTGGCAGTGTGCCCAGGTGGCCAAGTAGGCCAACGGCATCCTGGCTTGTATCAGGAATAGTGTAGCCAGCAGGACCAGGGAAGTGATCATCCCCCTGTATTCTGCTCTGGTGAGGCCGTACCTCAAGTACTGTGTTCACTTTTGGGCCCCTCACTTCAAGAAAGACATTGAGGCCCTGGACCATGTCCAGAGAAGGCCTACGAAGCTGGTAAAGGGTATGGAACACAAGTCTTATGAGGAGTGACTGAGGGAACTGGGGTTATTTAGTCTGGAGAAGAGGAGGCTCAGGGGAGACCTTATTGCTCTCTACGACTACCTGAAAGTAAGATGTGGGGATCTGGGGGTTGCCCTCTTCACACAGATAACCACTGATAGGACAAGAGGGAATGGCCTCAAGTTGCACAAGGGGAGGTTTAGGTTGGAAATTCCAAAATATCGGAAGTCAAGCAGGCGGGACAGAAGGTTGGCTTGGCTGACCAGGGATCTTCTTCTGGAGCTTAGGCACAAAAAGAAAGTCATTGGCTGCTGGAAGAAGGGTCGGGCAACATGGAAGGACTACAGGGATGCTGTTCATTTTGCACGGAGAAAATTTCTGCGGCCAAAGCCCAATTAGAGTTGAAGCTGGCCAGGTCTGTGGGAGACAATAAAAAGCTTTTTTTAAAATATGTGAATAGAAAAAGGAGGACCAGAGAAAACATAGGTCTGCTACTTGATGGGGATGGTCACCTCACAGACAAGGACATAGGCAAAGCAGAGACGTTTAATGCCTTCTTTGCCTCCGTCTTCAATGCTGATGATGGGCTTTGGGACCCAGGGTGCCCTGAGCTGGAGGACCGTGACGGTGGGAATGATAAACTCCCAGCCAACCCTGAACGTGTGCGGGATTTGCTGCTCCACCTGGATCCATACAAGTCCATGGGTCCGGAAGGGATTCATCCCAGGGTGCTTAAAGAGCTGGCTGACGTCATCACGAGACCTCTCTCGATTATTTTTCAACGGTCTTGGGAATCTGGAGAGGTCCCATTGGACTGGAAGCCGGCAAATGTTGTGCCAGTTTTCAAGAAGGACAAGAAAGAATACCCTAGCAATTACAGGCCTGTCAGTCTCACGTCAGTGCCTGGTAAAATTATGGAGAGGATGATCCTTGAAGTTATTGAAGCGCACCTGGGGGACAATGCAGTCATTGGTCTCAGCCAACATGGGTTCACGAGGGGTAGGTCCTGTTTAACTAACTTGATTTCCTTTTATGATAAGATCACCCATCCAGTCGATCAAGGGAAACCAGCTGATGTGATCTTTTTGGATTTCAGTAAAGCTTTCAACACGGTTTCCCATAGGATCCTACTCAACAAAATGTCCAGCATACAGGTAAAAAAAAACATTATAAGATGGGTGAGCAATTGGCTGACGAGCAGGGCTCAAATGGTTGTGGTAAATGGGGCCACATCAGACTGGCAGATGATCACTAGTGGGGTCCCCAAAGGCTCCATTTTAGGGCCAGTCCTCTTCAATCTGTTTATAAATGATTTGGATGTGGAACTATAGAAGGTGTTTTGAGCAAATTTGCTGACGACACTAAACTGGGAGGAGTTGTGGACTCTGTTGACGGTGGAAAGGCCTTGCAGAGAGATCTGGACAGATTGGAGAGCTGGGCAATCACCAACCCGCATGAAGTTTAACAAGAACAAGTGCCGGGTCCTGCACCTGGGAAGGGGCAACCCTGGCTATACGTACAGACTAGGCAACGAGATGCTGGAGAGCAGCCCCAAAGAGAGGGATCTGGGGGTTGTGGTTGATAGCAAGCTGAATGTGAGCCAGCAGTGTGCCCTGGAAGCCAGGAGGGTCAACCGTATCCTGGGGTGCATCAAGCACAGCATCGCTAGTCAGTCGAGGGAAGTGATTGTCCCGCTCTACTCTGCGCTGGTGCGGCCTCACCTCGAGTACTGTGTGCAGTTCTGGACACCACAGTACAAAAAGAATGTGAAACTATTGGAGAGTGTCCAGAGAAGGGCTACGAAGATGGTGAAGGGCCTAGAGGGGAAAGACATACGAGGAGCAGCTGAGGTCACTTGGTCTGTTCAGCCTGGAAAAGAGGAGGCCGAAGGGAGACCTCATCGCAGTCTACAGCTTCCTCACAAGGGAAAGTGGAGGGGCAGGCACTGATCTCTTCCCTTTAATGACCAGTGATAGGACCCGAGGGAATGGTGTTAAGCTGCAACAGGGGAGGTTTATGCAGGAAAAAGTTCTTCACTGAGAGGGTTGTCGCGTACTGGAACAGGCTCCCCAGGGACATAGTCACATCACCAAGCCTGTTGGAGTTTAAGAAGCGTTTGGACTGTGCTCTTAGTCATATGGTCTGAATTTCTGGGTAGACCTGTGCGATGTCAGTAGTTGGACTCGATCCTTGTAGGTCCCTTCCAACTTGGGATAGTCTGTGATTCTATGAAATTAGGAGACATTTCTTCTCAGAAAGAGTAGTCAGGCATTGGAATGGGTTGCCCAGGGAGGTAGTGGAGTCACCATCCCTGGGGGTGTTTAAGGAAAGTTTGGACTTGCTGCTTAGGGACATGGTTTAGTGGGTGACATTGGTAGTAGGCTGATGGTTGGACCAGATGATCTTGAAGGTCTTTTCCAACCTTAACGATTCTATAACCAATGACAGATCAACTTCACAACAAAGCGGGCAAGTGCAGCAGTAACTGGAGCTAAGCTGGCACTGGCATCCAGAAATCCTACTCCACCTGTCCTGAGTGACCACTTTGGCAGATGAAGCCTAAAAACAATTCCTATGGACATTTTGGGATAGGCCCATGGAATGGAAAAAAGTACCTATATATCTGTTAAAGGACGGGGAACAGTGGTGATGGGAATACAAATATACTAAATATGCAGAAGCTGATTTTGACACACATATTATGGAATAAGTGGTGGAGGTTGTACTGGGTCTGGCTGGGATGGAGTTAACTTTCCCTGCAGTGGCCCATATAATGTTGTGCTCTGCACTTGTAGCTAGAACAGCATTGGCATCACATCGATATTTTGTCTGTTGCTGAGGAGTGCGGACACAGCATCAAGACTCTCCAACCCCCCCCCCCCACAGCCAGTAGGCTAGGGGTGGGCAAGAGGTGGGGAGGGGACATCACCAGGGCATCTGACCTAAGCCAACCAAAGGGATATTCCATACCATATTATGTCACACTCAGCAATACAAGCTGGGAAAGTGAAGTTGGGAAAGGGGAAGGAGGAGGGGGGCTCTCCTTATGAAGATGTCTGTCCTCCCAAACAACCAACACATCTATTGAGGCCCTGCTTCCCAGGATGTGGCTGAACATCGCTTGTTGATGGGAAGTAGAGAATTTTTTTCCCCTCTGTGCTTCTGCACAGCCTTTGCTTGTTTTTTTAATTCAAGGGAAAAGAAAGAAGAAAAAATTATCCTTATCTTAACCTGTGACTTTTTTTTTTTTTTTCT
This sequence comes from Cygnus olor, assembly GCF_009769625.2. NCBI lineage: Eukaryota > Metazoa > Chordata > Aves > Anseriformes > Anatidae > Cygnus > Cygnus olor. Next base: position 1,609,843 of record NW_024429073.1, on the reverse strand, counting down.
TTCAAGCACACTTTTTTCTACCCCTCTTCTTTTGAGGAAGGGGAGTGAGAGAACAGTTGTGGAGTTCAGCTTTCCAGCAGGGTAAAACCACCACAACACTGCAGGCATATGGTGTGGGGACAGATTTGACCCCATTTCCTCCAAACTTCCTTTTTAAGAATGACTCATACCCTTCGCATTGAAACACGTACTGAGCTGGTGGTGCATAAATAAAGAGGCTTCAGTCAGTAGTCAAACCTCACTACAGTAAGAGCTGTGCAGACACACTAAATGCCTCTGCCCTTCCTCAGGAGTAAACTATCCCTATTTTTGTGTTACACAAAGAGTTCAGTCTCAGAAGACTGGAGAGAATTAAAAAAAGCTGTTTAATTACATCCCATCTGACATGCCATACACTATCCTCTCACCTTGGATGAACACTTTCTGAAGAATTTGGGTAGCCTCTTATACAAGGAATTTCTGAATTTGAGACCATAATGAAATATGTACTTACAACCATCATTTTAGTATTTATGTTGCCAGTTTCATAGATTGAACACTCACCAAAATTCAACATTTGGGCATTGTAACAAATGAAGCATTCTAAAATTTTATGAACATATGGCAACAACAACAACAAAAAAAGCTCTCCTTCACATCAAACAGTAGAGAAGACACAAAGGACCCTCATCAGTTTTGGCAACTTATTGTTTAAAGATTGAGCAGTGCTGAAAAAACACATACATTACTGGTTGACATAGAGATGTTGATTAATTCCAGTCACATGCAATTAAGCTGTAATTCAACACAATGACAGGCTCAGACAGGTCTAGACAAACAAGAAAAACAAACAAAAAATACAATTCCTAAAGGATTCTATAATATTTCTATAGAAAGAAAAAAAAGAGGGGCATAATCTTTCATTTACCATATAAAAGTAGAGTATTTAATTCATGCAATGCTATCAAGAGATAACATCTTAAAAAGACAGCAAAAATTATTAAACACACTAGAATATTTTTGCTGAAGAAGCAGCATAGGATCTTTTTTCCCCCTGAAGTTTTAAAGATGAAGTTTTGTACATGTTAAAGATGAGGTGTACCACACATTGCATTTCTTAAAGATAAATTTTGTTAGTTTCACTTACCAGAATACCCTCTCTGTAAAACAAGGCAATGGGTGTCACTGAAAAGTTGAATTTGCATCACTATATTTAAACTGAAATAAGAGATGTATTCCAGGACTGAGTCTACTTCCATGTAATTCAGTAACTACATGTCTTGACCCTAAATCTTCAGAGTATTCACTAGATCTGTTGGTTTTCAAACCAGGGAAAAAATAGAGGCATATCTTTTCCTTAAATCTGGCCATGTTTTACTCTTTATAGATATGGGCAGATATGACAAAGTCTGCTATAATCTATGCTGCAAAAGGAATAATTAGTTACATAAGACATTTTGGTACATTATACAACACCATCAGGTCAATGCTGTCATGTTAGCTAGACATCACGATCTCTTTGTCAACAGTGTATAGTAACTGACACTAGGAATGTGATATAGTAGTATGATACAACATTTCATAGCCCTTTTCACCATACTTATGAGATGTTGCTGAAGCTGGAATTTATAACGTTTATTAGTACTAGGTTGTACTGGTCAATGTGCACATGGCCACAATGATTTCACCAATGAAAGCAAACTGTACTCCTTTGAGAAGGCTATATATTTTTATATGAAAACCAAGACTAATTTTCACACATGCTCACTCAGCATTTGTGTTAAAGTAATGAAATGTTAAAACTTACCAAACACTTGAGTCCCATGCAACCAGAACAAAATCAAGTTTTACACTTCAAAATTTTTTTTAATTTTTATTTTTAATTTTATGAATCCTCTAAAGGAAGGACAGCCTTGAAAAGGAAGCAGATTTAATCTCATGAGTCCTGTAAAATGTTAACTTTCTCATAAAAAACAAAGATCCTGTAAGTCAAGATAGACCCTTCACCCCTCAGCTTTTTATACCAAGAAAAAGTTCCAAGCCATTGAGGGAGAAACACAGCTTGAGCTACACTTGTACAACAGCCGTGACACCATTTCCGGCTCTGTCAAACTGTAGAGCTAAGCTTTCAGGTTATTTTTTGTATATGCTCTACCTACCACAATAAGGAACAGCTTAAGTCTCCGGGACTAATAGATTGGCACTACATAAACTGTTCAGTCAAAAAGTAAGTTTCAGTTAATTTTACTGGTGTCCCAAAACTAACATGCATTGCTAAAGTAATCATGATCATATACACATCAAGCTAATGTAAAAGACAATATTTTAAAGTTTCATTTAAGTGACAGCTTCAGTAAGTGACATTTACTTTTGTCAGAAAGTTAAGACAAATTTAAACCATATTTTAAAATAAAGGAAAAAAGTATTCATTGTAAAGAACCAGAGAGAAAAATGGGCCATCAGATACCTAAGCATATTTATTAATTCTCCTCTCAAAAAAACTGACAAACTTCCAAAAACTCACCTTTAACTTCAGGAGAGAATCGAGCTGAATGGCGGGACACAAAAAGTTTCAGTTCTTGATCTAAGCTGCACTCAATCAAGTTTGTGTCCCATGACCGGATTCCTAAAATTCAGAATACAAAACATCTAGCTTGACATATGAACACTAGAAGTTTCAATTCACTATTAATCAGTTTACATTCTTGTTATTTACATATTTCTAAATTCCAAAAACAGCCTCTCTTCCTTTCAAGCCACACAATCATCTTCTGCAGAGTGCTGAGTGCTCAGAAGAAGCACTCTGGACAGGGATCAGTCAAAAGCAAGAAGAAATTTGCCTTTCCAAGAGGTAACAGTCCTTTAAGGCCCTGCATCCTAGTAGTGACATTATGAGAAGTTATTGATGTCCCTGAATTTACTTTAGAATAGCAATTTACAAAATTGTAGAGTGAATCACTCAGGAGATACTTTAGCCACATTCCATGACCACTTTATTTGTCCCCCTGTGGAAAAAGAGCATCATCTAACATTGTAAATTAATACTTAAATATGAAGTATTAAAATGCTGACCTCTTCATTCAAAAGCTTTGAAGCATCCCATATTTTAAATTAAAATTTAAGTGATCTTTTATTTATTAAATATTAAAATCTAGTTTTGAGATTTAAAAATAGATCTTTTTGATCTTTTTCTTTAAAAATAAATAAATAAAAATAAATATCACATCTTTATTCCCTACAGCTTCCCCCCCAGCTACTTAAAAAGTGAGACACTTGACACATAATATGAACATAAAAAGATATTTTGAAAGCAGAGATTTTAAGGACTGAAATTTGACTGGGGAAAAAGAAAAAACTTCACAGCAGCCAAAAGATAAACATATAGATTCCTACCATAAGATTTTTATGAAAAAACAAACAAACAAAAAATAAAACCTCCAACACTACTAACAGGAGAATATGTTTTAACATTTTTCTATAATTTTCTTGTTTAGCTTTGAAAAATAATGAGTAGGTAGTTGCACTAAAGGTAAGCCTAGGTACTGCTGCGATTTTGATTCCTAACAGAATGTCATTAGACTTATACAAATCAACTGGCAAATATAGAATGGAGTGCAGGTGAGGAAGGATCTAGTGGCCCCTTCCCACATGCCCGAACACGTCTTTGCATAAAATTGTTGAGTTAAATCACTTTCAGATTTGGTACCTTTTGGGGTGGAAGAAAAGCCTGAAGAGGTGCATGGCCAACCCCTTACCATGAGACTAGCACTACAGGCTGCTAACTTTCCTGTCAACGCTACCTCTCATATTTTATTCTCTTTCAAGGCAGCAGAAATGTCAAGCCTCACTCTGGTAGAGGCCATGTTGTAGGATTGAAGGATAAGGAGGAAAAAGAGGGGGAAGAGCAGATAAACCAGATCTGTACTGCTGATCTCCCATTGCAGCTCTGATGAGGTTCTCCATGCAGTTATGGATATCTGCATTTCAAGAGTCTGATCCCTCTTCTGAGATAACTCATTGAGCACTTTTCCTTGTCAGTAGGACAGTCAAGGTATGAACTAGTAGTGTATCCCCATAAGAAGCATGTGCTATTAAGTAGTTGGTATTTTAAGCTTTACATAGATTTCAAAATACAGCATTGCCTGTATGTATCTCTGAAGCTCTTCTAAAATATAACTGAACTATGATCATCTACCTCCACTTAATCACTTATGCATCATTGTTCAGAGGCATAAGCAACAAGTATCCTTCTGCAAGTCTCCTGATTTTCATTTCTCAGAAACCTCTTGGCCATATGGTATATTTGGTATTGACAGGAAAATACAGCTCAGCAAGCTTTAATGTTTTCCAGGTGTTGGAATATTTGAAAAGAGGAAAGTAAAGACTATGTAATACCATGCATGTACAGTGCATTTGAAAACTGATGAGTAAACTGATATTGATCATGAGGCTGATGTATGTTGAATGAATGAGTGCTGAACTTCAAGAAGCTAGAAGATAACAGGTCACTAACAGCAAGCTGGGGGGGGGGGGGGCGCTTCAAAGTTTTCTGGAGATCAGTTAAGCAAAATTGACTACAATTCAGCAATACTGTTAATGATAGAGCCTGTCCACCATCCCTAACCACAGGGTCACAGAATCGTAGGGGTTGGAAGGAACCTCTGAAGATCATCAAGTCCGAGCCCCCTGCTAAAAGCAGGTTCCCTACAGTAGGTTGAGCAGGAAAGCATCCAGGCAGGTCTTGAGACCAGATCTCCAGAGAAGGAGACTCCCCAACCTCTCTGGGCTGCTTGTTCCAGTGCTCTGTGACCCTCACTGTAAAGAAGTTCTTACACATTTGTGTGGAACTTCCTGTGTTCCCATTTTTAGCCATTGCCCCTTGTCCTATTGCTGCACACCACTGAAAAGAGCCTGGCTCCCATCCATTTGCCTCCTGCATTTTAGATATTTATAAATGTTGATCAGATCCCCTCTGTCTTCTCTTCTCCAGGCTGAGCAGACCCAGGTCTCTCAGCCTTTCCTCGTATGGAAGATGCTCCAGGCCCTTAATCATCTTTGTGGTTCTCCTCTGGACTCTCTAGATCTCTTTTTTGAACTGGAGAGCCCAGAACTGGACACAGTATTCCAGATGTGGCCTCACCAGGGCAGAATAGAAGGGGAGGATCACCTCCCTCAACCTGCTGGCCCTGATCTTTTTAATGCACCCCAAGATGCCATTGGCTTTCTTGGCCACAAGGGCACGCTGCTGTTGTCCACCAGGACTCCTAGGTCCTTCTCTGCAGAGCTCCTCTCCAGCAGGTCAGCCCTTAACCTGTACTAACGCATGCAGTTATTCCTCCCCAGGTGCAAGACTCTACACTTACTCTTGTTGAACCTCATCAGGTTCCTCTCTGCTTAACTCTCCAGCCTGTCTAGGTTTCACTGAATGGCAGCGCAGCCTTCTGGTGCACCACTCCTCCCAGCTTTGTATCATCAGCAAACTTGCTGAGGGTGGACTCTATCCCTTCATCCAGGTAACCGATGAAGATGTTGAACAAAACTGGACCCAGTACCAACCCCTAGGGAACATCGCTAGCTACAGGCCTCCAACTAGACTCTGCACCGCTGATCACAACCCTATGAGCTCTGCCAGTCAGCCAGTTCTCAATCCACCTCACTGTCCACTCATCCATCCCACACTTCCTGAGCTTCATTAAAAGGATGTTGTGGGAGACAGTGTCAAAAGCCTTGCTGAAGGCCACGTGGACAACATCAACTGCTCTCCCCTCATCTACCCAGCCAGTGATGACATCACGGAAGGCTACTAGGTTGGTCGAGCATGATTTCCCCTTGGTGAACCCATGTTAACTATTCCTGATAACCTTCTTCTCTTCAAATTGCTTGGAGATGGCATCCAGAACAAGCTGTTCCATCACCTTTCCAGGGACCGGTGGTGAGGCTGACTGGCCTGTAGTTGCCTGGGTCTTCCTTCTTGCCCTTTTTGAAGACTGGTGTGACATTGGCTATCCTCCAGTCATCTGGTACCTCTTTCCATTCTCCATGACCTTTCAAAGATGATAGAGAGTGATTCAACAATCACATCTGCCAGCCCCCTAAGCACACATGGGTGCATCCCATCAGGGAACATGGATTTGTGTGCACTGATTTTGGCTAGATGCTCTCTGATCAGATCTTCCTCAACCAAGGGGAAGTCTTCCTTTCTCCAGACTCTCTCTCTTACCTTCAGGGTCTGGGATTCCCAAGGGGCAGTCTTAGCAGTAAAGACTGAAGCAAAGAAGGCGTTCAGCATTTCCATCTTCTCAGTGTCCCCTGTTACAAGAGCACCCACCTCATTCAGTAGTGGACCCAAATTTTCCCTAGGCTTTTCTTTTTATGTCAATAGTAAAAGGAAGACTTTCTTGTTATCTTTGACCTCTTTTGCCAGATTTAATTCCAAATGGGCCTTAGCCTTCCTTGTCACATCCCTGTGGGCCCTGACAGCATTCCTGTATTCCTCCTAAGTGACCAGGCCCTTTTTCCACATTTCATAGACTTTCTTCTTTCCTTTGAGTTTATCCTTGAGCATCTTGCTCATCCACACAGGCCCTTTGCCACCTTTTCCTGTTTTTTTGCTCTTAGGGATGCACCAATTTGAGCTTGGAACAAGCTGTGTTTAAGTGTCAGCCAACTCTCTTGGGCCCCCTTACCTTCCAACACTCTAGCTAGGATACCTCCAAGTCGGTCCTTGAAGAGGTAAAAGTTGGCTCTCCTGAAGTCCAGGGTTGCAGTCCTACTAACTGCTTTGCTTCTTCCACACAAGATCCTGAACTCTATTATCTCTGATCACTGCATCCTAGGCTGCCCCCAACCAGTCCTTCCTTGTTAGTAAGAGCAAGGTCCAGCAGCACACCTCTCCTCATTAACTTTCTGATGCAGATGGTAGAGGAGCTATCTTCAATGCACTGCAGGAACCTCCTGGATCATGTGTGCCTGGCAGTGTTGCTTATTCAATAAATATAAGGATGATTGAAGTCCTCCATGAGAATCAATGCCTGTGATCATGAAGCTACTTCTAGCTGTCTGTAGAAAGCCTGTAGGTGGCCTGTAGTAAACACCCACAACAGTGTCACCCATATTAGCCTGCTCCTTAATTCTCACCCACAAGCTTTCCACTCATTCATCATTCACCTCCAGGTGGCGCTCGATACATTCCAGTTGCTCTCTCACATGAGGGGATGTTTCACTACCTCACCTCCCTGACCTGTCTTTCCTAAAAAGGACATAACCATCCATGACAGTATTCCAGTCATGTGAGCTGTCCCACCAAGTCTCCGTGATCACGGCGAGATCATGGCCCTGTGACCGCACACAGATCTAGTTCTTCCTATTTATTCTTCATGCATTGGTATACAGGCACTTTAGGGAAGCAGGGGGTACAGGTATCCCTAGAGGGATGCAAGAGGATTTCCCATAGGTATACTCACTATTGAAGTAGCTGGCCTTCTGGCTTCTGTCATTGGAGGCAGCTAAGGAACATTTGTTGCTCATTAGGCTGGCCTGGCTCATTCCCCAGTCCGTTGCAATGGCACAAGCATTGTTATTATGGACCCCACCCCCCAAGTCCTTCAGTTTAAAGCACACCTCACTAGGTTAGTCAGCTTATTGCCAAAGACTGCCTCTGCTAGACCTTTGTTGTGAATCCAGATTTGTGGTAGGGATAAAGTTCTGATTGATTAGGCATAGTCAAACTGCTGAGCCAGTGTCCAAAATACACCACTCGATGTAAAATAAATAGCTAAAAAAGCCTAGACATACCGTGCACGTGGTAGTCCTAGAAGCTGAAGTTGGGATTTAGATAGAATATCCCAGATCTGCAGCTGCATGATTCAGCATTCTGAATGCAAAAATTGTACATGTACATTATAATCTAGTATAATGTATTATATTCATTATGTAACCAAATCATGTTTGAATAGAACGGAGGTAAGTCTGGAAGTAAAATTCAAGGTCAATCCAATGATGTACAGCATTAACAGGATGGAATTAACTACTGGAAGTATGACCGAGCTGGAGCTATTTCTTTCTGAAGTCTTAGGAGTGCAATGCCACTAGACACAGGACTAATCAGACAGCACACCCAGTAGCATCTGCTGAATCAGTGGAAAGATCTTGAAGCTTTCTTTTCACTCCTCCCTTATTTTTTGGTGAACAGCAGATTGGAGGATTGCCCCTTTTGCAAAAAAAACGTCATCCCAAATGTAATCATTTAAAAATGAAGCTTCAAGCCATTCCTGCTTCGTGATATGACTCTGCATTCTACCAGGTTGTATAGCGTCACGCCACTGTTGTGTTATCAGCAAATATTGTCTTTGACACATTGCTCTGTAGTTCAGTGCATAAATTCACACTTTTCAGTGATGACTCAAGAGATGTACAAGAGAAGACATCAAGGCAGTAATCAAGAACCTTAAACTCATTTAAGGCTCTGCTGAGAATAAAGCTTGAAAGAAGCTGTTTTGTTTTTTTTTCTTCCCTCAGACTACAGCATACTTGCCCAGAAGAAAGATTAGTCAAGTCCATATTTGCCTCACACAGATAGAGCTTCAGACTCCCAGTATACTCATCCAGAGCAACACAATGCAAAATTTGATCAAGGTTTTTTCCTAGTGAGCAAAATCCCCATCAGACTGTCTGACACCAGGAGCAGTGAGGTGACTTCTAATCTAAAATGATGAAAGAGCCAAAGCATTCCCTCTGAACATCTAAAACTGTAAGTGGGCGTTATGCTTAGTGACAGGAGGTAGCAGCAACTGTATAGTAGAAGCTTCAAGAAGAGACTGAAGGGCATTTCTTCAGAGGAAGGATGACATCAGATGTCTTGAGGGTAGAAGTTTTTTGCTCTATAAATTTTATTTAATTAAAATGCAGCCAAGTCACTTCTGACAATCAAAACTTAGATAAAATTAGGAAAGTGCAATGCTGAAGAGGCTCTGAATGACAAAGCATCTACCTCAGTAGTTCTCCCTAAAACACAATAGTCACAATAAAGATGAACAGGTCACAGTAATGCTAGTTATCTGTGATGAGGCAGCCCTTTACCACAAACAGACATGAAAAAGAAACAAGAGAAATAGCCAACTAAACCAACAACGTTTGAGAAAACAATAGAGACTATTCAAGTCCTAACTAGACTGCTGAACCACACCCACATGACAAGGCTGCTACCAGTTCCCCCTTGCGTGGTCTTTCTCCTCTCTAACAATGGCAGGTTTCTGATCTCTGCTTTCATCAGACCAGAACAAAATAGATGTTACAAAATCATGTTTCAATTGAGATTAAACTATAGGGTCCAGCAATAGTTTCCTTTGTGTTTCATACCACTATTATGGCAACAGGGTTTTTTTCCCTTCTCCATGTACACCGCTATATATTTTATTAGAAACTACATCAAGAACTTATAATATTTAGTTATTTCATTTGTCTCTTTCTTAAGACAGCAATACGTGAAGGTATCACAAATAAACATTGACTCATAACAGCCTGTAGCTGGACAATAATGAGGCTGAACACTCAGATATTAGCCTTGTTACCTATATATTTTTGTTTAAATATACATACGAGTGTGTATATAAAGCTTAGGTCCTGAAAAAAAAAATGTAGCAAATAGAAAGTCTCATTGCTGAAAGTTAGACACAATAGGCACAGATGCATTCCTGCTCGGGAAGAATTTGCTAGCCAGAGGAAAAAATCCCCGAATTCCGTCGGTTTGATTTCGCGGTGAAGGAGAACCGTTTGCTCGGGAGCCGAGGGGGGAAAACAGAAAAGCCGTCCTAACCCAAACGCGTTTTTCAGCGGCGGCGCGGGTGCCCTTTGTCCGCTCTGGGCTGCCATAGGGACTGCAGTGCGGACTGCACCACACCCACCCGTCGGTGTCTCCGAGCAGACGGACTTGGCAAGTACCCAGTTCCTGCCGCAGCTCCAGCGCTTCCACCCCGACAATGGCGAGGAGGGGGCTCACCCCCCTCGCCCGCCGCCAGCGGCAGAGCGGGGGTGGAGGAGCGGCGCATGCTGAGACGATTGTGGATCTTTGTACGGCTGGCAGCGAGGAGCCGCCGCCGTACGCCTCAGGGGGGTCAGCCCGTAGCCTCCGACCGCCGCGCCCCGGCGCTCGTACACGACCGGGCGGGGGGGGGGAATAGGAGGGACGTGCAGTCAGGCGGGACGATAATCCCCTCATAAAATGAGAAGCGAACAGATTTTGCAGCTCATGTTTGTGTTGTTCCTCCCCTAGCTCCCCACAACCAGCAAGGGGCGGACGGTAGTAGACGTGAGTGGCCGCCCGCGCTCCGCGACGCCCCGGCTTGCCCCGCGGTGCAGCCACGCCTGCGGCCGTCCTGCACCTTGCCGCCGCCTCACCTCGCTCGATGTTGGCGATGGCCCGCCGCAGATGCTCCTCGGTCACCAGCTCGCCGATAACCACCAGCAGGTAAAACTTGTTGTCCAGGAAGCGGTGCGAAAGGCTGGACGAGGTAGGGTTGGGGATGCTACAAGATGGCTCCGAGTCCATTTCCACCACCTCAGTGGCCATTGCGGTCGCCCGCTCCACCCCGGGGCTCTGAGGGGAGGAGGGCCGCTCGGCGATAGATCCGCAAGCGGTAGGGACTGAGATCGACTGGAAGGGTGGTGACGCTTTTATACGGAGACAGTGCAGGGCAGGGACCTGGCAACGAGGAGGAGGAGGAAGGGGGGGAGCCAGCACATCCCCGCACTGCCACTGCTGCTTTTCCAGCATCCACAGCTGATGTCATCTGCAGCAAATCCTCCCTGCGGCAGCCCCTGGAAGCAGGAAGGATACGGGATGCGAACATTGCCCCGAGGGGGTACTGTGGGGACAGCCTTGGAGTGTGCCCTGGCCTGCAGCAGGACCTGTCTGGGACTAGGGGCGAGGGCCCCTTCCTTTGGCACCCTCTGCTTTGGTGCAGTTTCCACCTCCCTTTCTCCCCCTGTGCCCTTCAGGGGTCTCACCCTCCCAGTTTGGTCATTCCTTGTTGTTTGTTCCCTCTTGGTCTTACTCTGCTGGCTTGGCCATCCCTCACTCCCCAAGGCTTTCCTAAGATCTCAGCCTGTGGCTTGGCTGTCCTGGAAGCCTGATGGCCGTGCTATGAGGAGCCACAGGTGATCCCTGGCAGACCTCATTAGTTCATCTGGAAAAGCTGGCATTGGGGCTCCAGCTGCACTCCTGACTGAATGAAAAAAAGCAGCTCAGTTGTCTAAGGCCACGAGTCCAGTCTCCTGCATCTTACTGTAACACTACCACAAAATTTGAGCCATGTTTTCCCCCCCCTCACAACTGGCAATCTAATATTCTTATTAATTTTTTTTCTTTTGGAAGCAGCTTTTTGCACGTATTCAAGGCCCATGGATATATTTGACTCACCCCAGAAAAGCACTGTTTCTGGACTAGCTGAAAAATCCATAATTTTAAGGCTCCAGAAGTTCAAAGGGCTTTGAGTAACCTAATTTTGATTAGGTTTGAGCAACTCCAGGGAGCAATAGTATCAGAAAACATCTACAATTACAGAAACAAAGGCTGGATTCCTTTTGATTACCATGTAAATATTAGACATCGGCTTTCTGATACTCACTGAGACCCACTTGAGAGAAACTCAATCACCTCCTAATAGTGTGTTATTTTCCCCTAAAATGGGATAGAGCAGTCTAAAGTAAATCAGTCTCTATGAGATGTTCCTCTCACTTTACTGACAGGAACCAGGCACTGTTTTTACATTTTGCATCTTGTTTGTATGGCTAAAGTGATGTGGGAGAAATCTCATTGTGACCTAGATAACTTCTGGTCCCTGACTGAGATGACACTTCCTCTGTGTGCAGCTCCTTCCAGTACTGACTGTTCATATTCCCTGCCTACTCCTCAGAAACAGTACTTGCCTGGATGAACCAATACATCAGTCCTGTTTTCTTAGAATATATATGTTGTTTTAGGGCATAGTGGACTCATTCTAATTAACGTGTGTTTCGGGTACCTATAGCAGCTACTATTTTTAATATGAATAGTTCTACATAAATACAGCATTGAGAGCCTTGGCTAATGTGTGATGTGTTTGGATGTTGCATTCAAAGGAGACTATTCTGAGCTGCCATTACAGCAGCTAAGGTTGTAGGCTGTGGACAAGCATTTTTACAGCCATGTCAGGTGGCTAAGATGATGCAAAGATAAAGAGCAACAGTGCTCATTCTTCACTAGAGCTGACATTGCTGATAGAACAAATGCAATCGTATAGATGCAGAAGAACTAGTAGCAGTTCTAAAGTTGGCAAGGTATTCATGGGTAGAGAATGTTGTTCTTAGGGTACCCCCATTTGTCTGAGCCCTTCTATGACTAGTGTTTTCTTGTTGAGCCTGGCAGTTTCCATGAGATAGCATAGCTGTGCCCAAATTAATATGGGTGCAGATGCTTATCTAGAAATAATGTCCTCTCCACTGTGGCCATGTCTTATGTGACCCCCACACTAATAGTCTGTATTCTTATTATAGATATCCTCAATACTTGCCACATGGTGCCCATTAGAGGAAGCCAGCTTCTGGCTTCTCCAATTGCAATACATAGTTTTGGGGCATGCATTTATTTCAATCACCAACAAGAGCATCTGGTCTCTGGAGTATGGAAGTGTACTGGGTCTGGCTGGGATGGAGTTAACTTTCCCTGTAGCAGCCCATACAGTGCTGTGTTCTGCACTTGTAGCTAGAACAGCACTCGTATCACACCAGTGTTGTGTCTACTGCTGAGCGATACTGGCACAGCATCAGGACTCCCTCTAACCCCCCAGGAGCTAGCAGGCTGGGGGTGGACAAGAGGTGAGGAAGGAATATCACCAGGGCAGCTGACCTAAACCAACCAAAGGGATATTCCATACCATATGATGTCACACTCAGCAATAAAAGGTGGAAAAAGGAAGTAGAGGGGAGGGGTGGGCTCTCATGAAAACATCTGTCTTCCCGAACAACATATACGTGCGTTGAGGCCCTGCTTCAAGGACGTGGTCAAGCATCACTCGTTGGTGGGAAGTAGAGAGTAATTTCTTTCCTCTGCACTTCCATACAGCCTTTGCTTGTTGTTTTTTTTTTCCCTTTTTCCCTTTAGTTAAATTTTTAAATTAATAATATTTTCCCCTTAGTAATTATTTTTCCCTTTAATTAAATTATCCTTATCTCAACCTGTGAGTTGTTTCTTTCCTTTTCTTCTTCCCCTCCTCTTTTGAGGAGGGGAGAGTGAGAGAGCGGTTGCGGTGGAGTTCAGCTGCCTAGCAAGGTAAAACCACCACAGGAAGGAGCTTTCTAAGGGGACTTGCTAACTGGTTGCAAAATGGAGTGATAGTGGTTCTTGGACATAAAGGTAAAACAATTACTTGCCTCAGAAGCACAGCAGGTTAAATGTGTTACTCTGAGAAATACATGCTAGTGCACAGAAGATATTATATATGCTTTTTAGAACTTTGTTATTTTAAGAAAAAATGAAGACATACATAACTGAAAAAATGTCCAAAGATTTGAAGAGCAAAAGGCAAAATGGATATATTCTGTGTTGTGATTTAACCTGGCCGGCAGGTAAGCACCACACAGCATTCACTCCACCTAACCCCCCCCAGGTGGGTTGGGGGAGAGAATCAGAAAAAAATAAAAGCTTGTGGGTTCAGATAAAGACAGTTTATTAGGGAAAAAAAAAAGAAATAAAATAATGATAATAGTAATAATAGTGAACGAAACAAGTGATGCACAATGCAATCCCCACTGCCTGGGGATGGGATGGGCATCAGTCAGTGGGCTCACCACCCGCTGACCAATGCCCATCCCATCCCTGAGCAGCAGTCCCCCCCAACCCTGGCCAGCCACTCCATATTAATTGTTCAGCATGATGTCAGATGGTATGGAATATCCCTTTGGCCAGTTCGGGTCAGCTGTCCTGGCTCTGTCCCCTCCCAGCTCCTTGTGCACCCCCAACCTGCTCACTGGCAGGGCAGTATGAGAAGCTGAAAAGTCCTTGACTTAGCATAAGCACTGCTTTGAAACAACTAAAACATCAGTGTGTTATCAACATTCTTCTCATCCTAAATCCAAAACACAGCACCATACCAGCTACTAGGAGGAAAATGAGCTCTATTCTAGCTGAAAGCTGGACATTATGTCAAAGAAGAAAATGCTTGCGTGCAGGTAGGTAATGCATATATATTTGAAATAGCCTGCTGAGATAGTCCTCTATTTTATATTGTGCTGTAAAAGAATATGCATCTAGAATAGAGTATAAAATGTGAACTGTTACAGTCAAACTGTATGATGATGGGACATGTTTCACACATTAAAACCTTAAGGAACAAGAGGCTACATTTGGAAGAAAATGGTCTTGCACTAAACTCTTTAAGGGATGCAGACCTCTGCCCTCATGTATTCACAAGCATATGCCACTTCATCTGAGATGGAAGTCAAAGAAGAAAAGATGCTTTAACCTTATGGATGCATCTCTGAGAAAGCTGCAGGTTCTCAGCTCCATTGGTAGTATTCACACTGTAACTTGCCCTACTGGAATCTTACTTCAGTAGCTTTGTTTGTCATCATCTTTATGTATCTAGAAACCCACTTATATTCCACAATATGGAGCATATCCACTGCTGGGTGAAATGTGGAGATGTGCTGTATAAAGCTGACTCATTGTCATGTGACCCTCAATGTTTGAAAGTGGTATCAGCTTTCTAGCTGCAGCAAAATCACACAAATATGCCACTTCAGTAGAAGAAATAGTAAAAATTCATGTGGCCTATAGAATATGTCTTGCTGTTTTAAAGAGACAATTTTTGATATCCACTGCTGTCTGGCTTTTTATTTGCTTTGTTTTGGTTTCATTTTGTTCCATCAGTACATTTAATACCAAATTGGTATCCCACAATCAAATATAGTCGAATATTACACAGAGCTGGATTTTTCTTGTCAAAATGTATTTTTTTAAAAGTAAACAGGTAGTTTTATATAAAGCGTTTGAAGTCTAAAACTAGAACATACTTCTTGGTGGTGCATGCTATTTGTTGCACACTAATACTGAGGCTTTGTTCAAGTACTATCTTCAAGTTTTAAATGAGTTTACAGTAATGCACAAACCTTTAGGCTGGCCATTGTACAAGGCCAGATGTCACCCCTAGCATAAAAGAAATACATATCCATGTGTATTATAGAATCATAGAATATCCCGAGTTGGAAGGGACCCATAAGTCCAACTCCTGGCACCACACAGGTCTACCAGAAATTCAGACCATATGACTAAGTGCACAGTCCAAATGCTTCTTAAACTCCAACAGGCTTGGTGCTGTGACTACGTCCCTAGGGAGTCTGTTCCAGTACGCAACAACCCTCTCAGTGAAGAACCTCTTCCTGATATCCAGCCTGAACCTCCCCTGTCGCAACTTGACACCATTCCCTCGGGTCCTATCACTGGTCACTAAAGAGAATAGATTGGTGCCTGCCCCTCCACTCCCCCTTCTGAGGAAGCTGTAGACTGCGATGAGGTCTCCCCTCAGCCTCCTCTTTTCCAGGCTGAACAGACCAAGTGACCTCAGCTGCTCCTCATACGTCTTCCCCTCTAGGCCCTTTACCATCTTCGTAGCCCTTCTCTGGACACTCTCCAATAGTTTCACGTCCTTTTTGTACTGTGGTGTCCAGAACTGCACACAGTACTCAAGGTGAGGCCGCACCAGCGCAGAGTAGAGCGGGACAATCACTTCCCTCGACTGACTAGCAATGCCGTGCTTGATGCACCCCAGGATACGGTTGACCCTCCTGGCTTCCAGGGCACACTGCTGGCTCACATTCAGCTTGCTATCAACCACAACCCCCAGATCCCTCTCTTTGGGGCTGCTCTCCAGCATCTCGTTGCCTAGTCTGTACGTATAGCCAGGGTTGCCCCTTCCCAGGTGCAGGACCCGGCACTTGCTCTTGTTAAACTTCATGCGGGTTGGTGATCGCCCAGCTCTCCAGTCTGTCCAGATCTCTCTGCAAGGCCTTTCCACCGTCAACAGAGTCCACAACTCCTCCAAGTTTGGTGTCGTCAGCAAATTTGCTCAAAACACCTTCTAGTCCTACATCCAAATCATTTATAAACACATTGAAGAGGACTGGCCCTAAAATGGAGCCTTGGGGGACCCCACTAGCGATCATCTGCTAGCCTGATGTGGCCCCATTTACCACAACCCTTTGAGCCCTGCCCGTCAGCCAATTGCTCACCCATCTTATAATGTTTTTTTTTTACCTGTATGCTGGACATTTTGTTGAGTAGGATCCTATGGGAAACCGTGTCGAAAGCTTTACTGAAATCCAAAAAGATCACATCAGCTGGTTTCCCTTGATCGACTGGATGGGTGATCTTATCATAAAAGGAAATCAAGTTAGTTAAACAGGACCTACCCCTCGTGAACCCATGTTGGCTGAGACCAATGACTGCATTGTCCCCCAGGTGCGCTTCAGTAACTTCAAGAATCATCCTCTCCATAATTTTACCAGGCACTGACGTGAGACTGACAGGCCTGTAATTGCTAGGGTATTCTTTCTTGTCCTTCTTGAAAACTGGCACAACATTTGCCAGCTTCCAGTCCAATGGGACCTCTCCAGATTCCCAAGACCGTTGAAAAATAATCGAGAGAGGTCCCGCAATAACGTCAGCCATCTCTTTAAGCACCCTGGGATGAATCCCTTCCGGACCCATGGACTTGTATGGATCCAGGTGGAGCAGCAAATCCCGCACACGTTCAGGGTTGGCTGGGAGTTTATCATTCCCACCGTCACGGTCCTCCAGCTCAGGGCACCCTGGGTCCCAAAGCCCATCATCAGCATTGAAGACGGAGGCAAAGAAGGCATTAAACGTCTCTGCTTTGCCTATGTCCTTGTCTGTGAGGTGACCATCCCCATCAAGTAGCAGACCTATGTTTTCTCTGGTCCTCCTTTTTCTATTCACATATTTTAAAAAAAGCTTTTTATTGTCTCCCACAGACCTGGCCAGCTTCAACTCTAATTGGGCTTTGGCCGCATAAATTTTCTCCGTACAAAATGAACAGCGTCCCTGTATTCCTTCCACATTGCCTCAGCAATTTAAGACCACTTTAATTCAGACCAATTTAAGAACTTCAGTCAAAGTGGTTCAGAAGGCTCTTAGATAGTGTGTCTTCACTGAGAGAAATAATCTATCTGAAGACTGCACAGTCATGAAGTGGGTTCATGAAGCGGGTAGTTTTTCATAAGAAGAGGCAGTAAGACATATATTTTGGAGATGAAGTTTTGCCAGACTAGACCAGAGATCAGAATCACAGAATGGTTGAGGTTGAAAGGGGCCTCTGTAAGTCATCTGGTCCAACTCCACTGCTCCATCAGGGCCACCTAGAGCAGGTTGCCCAGGGCCATGTCCAAACAGCTCTTGAATATCTCCAAGGAGGGAGACTCCAAAACCTCTCTGAGCAACCTGTGGTCCTCACAATAAAGAACTGTTTCCTGATGCATGAAGAAGTCAAGAACATGCCACCAATATTATAGCAAATAATACACATAACATTTTGTACCTCAGCTGATGACTTCCCAATGTGACTTAATGTCACTCTTAATACTCCCACTCCCCCATATGTGATACTACACTCCTAATTTAAGGGAATCGTAGAATGGTTTGGGTTGGAAGGGTTTTCAAAGATCATCTCATTCCAACCTCTCTGCCATGGGCAGGGACACCTTCCACTAGATCAGGTTGCTCAAAGCCCCATCCAACCTGGCCTTAAACACTTCCAGGGATGGGGCATCCACAACTTCTCTGGGCAACCTGTTCCAGTGTCTCACCACCCTCCGAGTAAAGAATATATATGTATATTCTAAAGAATATATCCTTATATCTAATCTAAATCTATCCTCTTTTAGTTTAAAGCCATTACTCCTTGTCCTATCACTACACTCCCTGATAAAGAGTCTTTCCCCAGCTTTCCTGTAGGCCCCCTTTACGTATTTGAAGGTTTTCATTAGGTCTCTCCCTGGAGCCTTTCCTTCTCCAGACTGAACAACCCCAAACCTCTCAGCTGGTCTTCATAGGAGAGCTGTTCCAGCCCCTTGATTATCTTCATGGCTCTCCTCTGGACTTGCTCTAATATGTCCATGTCCTTCTTATATTGGGGGGCCACAGAACTGAATGAAGTACTCCAGATGGGGTCTCACGAGAGCAGAGTAGAGAGGGAGAATCACCTCCCTCTGTTAGTCTCCACTCTCCATTAGACTTTTGCACTGGCTATATGGGACTATTAAAGGGTGAGTGAGTCTTGCTGATCACTCCTTGGCTCTCCAGTCGATGAACCACCTCATGTATGGGAATCAGTGAGTCTTGATTGGTGCGATATTGCTGCCACTGTTGTGGTAGCAATTGGCACCTGCTGTTCTTTGACCCTCAGCAATCTCACAACAGAAGGGGGATTCTGAGAGGCCAGGCACGGTAGACAGCTGCTTAATCTTCTCTGTACTTAAGGCAGCTATGCCAAAAGCCCACCGGTACCCTTTTTGGGTCCTTGAAATATGCTCTCCTGAGGTAGTCTATGCCAAGGATGCATGGAGCCTCTGGGCCAGTCACAATAGGGTGCTTTTGCCATTCATTCCCAGTTAGACTCACTTCAGCCTCCAATACAGTTAATTGTTGGGATCCCCCTGTCACTCCAGAGATACAGATGAGTTCTGCCCCTTGGTAGCCTGATGGCATTAGGGTACAGTGTGCTGGTGTCTGTTAGAGCATTCTACTCCTGCGGGTCCAATGTGCCGGGCCATCGGATTCACATAGTCCAGTAAATCCAGTTATCCCTTTCCTCCACCTGGCCAGAGGCAGGGCCCCTATAGTCCTGGTTGGAGTATCCACTTGCCATTTTTGGTGGTTTTACCCTGCTGGGCAGCTGAACTCCACCACAGCCACTCTCACTCCCCCTCCTCAAAGGGAAAGGGGGAGAAAATATGATGAAAAGGGCTCAAGGGTTGAGATAAGGACTGGGAGATCACTCAACAGTTATCGTCACAGGCAAAACAGACTCGGCATAGGGAGATTAACATAATTTATTGCCTATTACTAACAGACTAGAGCAGTGAGAAGCTAAAAGCAAACTAAAAACACCTTCCCCCCATCCACCCTCTTCTAAATCCTCCTCCCGAGCGACACAGGGGAATGGGGGTTGCGGTCAGTCTGTAAAACTTCGTCTCCGCCCCTGCCTCATGGTCAGTCTCTTCCCCTGCTCGAGTGTGGGGTCCCTCACACGGGGTACAGTCCTTCCTGAACTGCTCCTACGTGGGCTTCCCACAGGCAGCAGCTCTTCAAGAACTACTCCAATATGTGTCTGTACCTTGGGGTCCATCCATCAGGATGTCGCGTTAAAGGGTGTAGCTGATTAACCGTTACAGGTCCGGTCGGATTCAGGGTACTGAACTATCACAATCACAGATTCACCAATAACGTATAACCGATATGGGTCTGGTCGGATTCAGAGCACTGAACTACCACGGTCACGGATTCACCAATAACGTATAACCGCCCTTACTCTAGCTGTGTTCAATGAGAACTATCACGGCTAAGAACAATGCAATTAAGTGCAATTTATTACAGCAACAGGTACACAGGTTCTTTGGATTGCTGGCGATAGTTACTGTCTGCAAAAGCAAGCTAGCATGCATGAAATACACAGGTGCGCAGCCTGGAAATTAACGCGTTAAAAGGCACAAAGACTCTATAGAGATTTCTAAGTTTCCGTGGAGACACACAGTATAACCAAGTGTTCAAATCTCACCCAAAGGCGTCCCAATGGGGAGGGAAGAGAGGCTCAGCCCGTCGACTGATCCCAGGAGTCAGGAGGTCCTCGGGATGGTATATTCCCTCATGATGGTATCTCCCCTGACGGTGGTATCTTAATGATAGTATCTTCCCTGACATCCCCTCTCTTAGGCCAGTTTATACTATTTTCTATCTTTTAGGTGGAGCTTGAGTGCCTCTAATCAAGCATATCTTAGTTATGACTGATGAAAAGTTTTCCCGTCTCTGTTTAAAGGTATAGGCTCCGAGAAATTCAGAGCGCGTGCTCAGTGAGGGGTGGTCGCACCTTGGAGGCAGGTAGCTTTTGGGATGGAGGTGTGTTTTGGTATTATAATGATATTATAATGAGCAAAAGTACACTAGAGTACAGCATTTGTCAAAACATGACAGGTCGCTGGCTCAGGGTAGCAAAAAGTGCAGCTTATCGGTCTCGGTGTGCACAAGAACAATCGAGTCCCCACCTGGTCACAGAGCCTAGCCGTGGTGTCTCCACTCCACTCTACACTCCGTACTGTTCCTTAGAGCCAGCACACCAGGTTCCCCTAGTGCGATAGCATCTAAGGTTGGAAGCCTAGGGAATGCTCAGGTAATGCAGCTACGCCCTACCCTGAAAGCCTCTTCAGTGCTGTACATTTTCTTTAAAATGTGAATGTTAGTTTTATTTTCCTAGTTACTTTAGGCAATTGCACCACACAGGAGCAAACTGCTCTAACATGGGTCCCCCATGGGCAGCAGCTCGTGCCAGGTCACCTGCTCCTGCGTGGTCCCCTCTCCACAGGCTACAGGTCCAGCCCTGATTCTGCTCTGGCAGGGGCTCTCCATGGGCAGCAGACTCCTTCTAGCCAGATCTACTTGCTCCACCGTGGGCTCCTCCACAGGCTGCAGTGTGGAAATCTGCTCCGCCACGGTACACCATGGGCTGCAGGGGGACAACCTGCTTCACCATGGTCCTCTCCAAAGGTCGCAGGGGAACTTCAGCTCCGGCGCCTGGAGCACCTCCTCCCCCTCCTTCTTCACTGACCTTAGTGTCTGCAGGGCTGTTTCTCACTCCTCTCTCTTCCAACTGCTGTTGCGCAGCAGTTTTTTCCCCTTTCTTAAATGTGCTCTCACAGAGGCTCAACCAACCTTATTTATTGCCTCAGCTCTGGCCAGCAGTGGGTCCCTTTTGGAACCGGCTGAAACTGGCCCTTATCTAACATGGGGCAGCTTCTGGACTCTTCATAGAGACTCTATCCCAGCCGAAACTAAGACACAACATTATCCACCAGTGCTGCAACCCTTTCATAGAGGGCCACCAAATTTTTCAGGCACAATTTTCCCTCAGTGAAGCCATGTTGGCTGTCACCAGTCACCTCCTTATTTTCCATGTGGCTTAGCATAGTTTTCAGGAGGATCTGCTCCATGATCTTGCCAGGCACAGAGGTGAGACTGACTGGCCTGTAGTTCCCCGGGTCTTCCTTTTTCCCTTTTTAAAAATGGGGGATCTGTTCCCCTCTTCCAGACAGTGAGAACTTCACCAGACTGCCACAACTTCTCACATATGATGGACAGTATCTTAGCAACTTCATCAACCACTTCCCTCAGGACCCGCAGATATATCTCATCAGGTCCCATGGACTTGTGCACCTTCATGTTCCTTAGATGGTCTCAAACCTGATCTTCTCCTATAGTGGGCAGTTCTTCATTCTCCCAGTCCCTGCCTCTGGATTCTGTGACTTGGGCTATATGTCTAGAGCACTTGCCAGTCAAGATTGAGGCAAAAAAATTATGGAGTACCTCAGCCTTCTCCATGTCGCTTGTAGCTGGGTCTTCTGTTTCACTCACTGTGGGGATACAGTTTCTTTTAACTTCCTTTGCTGTCCTTGGTCAGCAAAGAACCTATCCCTTTGGTTGGTTTAGGTCAGCTGCCTTGGTGATGTCCCCTCCCCACTTCTTGCCCACTCCCAGCCTGCTGGCTTTTGGGTGGGTTCAGAGGGACTCTTGATGCTGTGCCAGTATTGCTCAGCAATAGACAAAACACCAGTGTGAAACCAGTGCTGTTCTAGCTACAAGTGCGGAACACAACACTATATGGGCCGCTGCAGGGAAAGAACTCCATCCCAGCCAGACCCAGTACACTGGGCCATACCCTTATAATCTTCCCAGGATGAGTATCTCTGTCTCCACTGTCTATGCATTTTGGTTTTGTTTTCTAAAACTCCATGATTTCTAAACTCCTTGAACCAAAGAGGTAAGGAGCCTAGGTGCGGTTGAATCCACTCCTAGTCCCAGACTTGTTCAGCCGTTTATATCTAAAGGTTATATGTGCACAATCAAAGATATAATTTTAGTGAAGCTTACAAAGTTTAGCAAGCTATTAATCACTTACCGAGGATCTGTCGTGGAAAGGAATCTCTTTCCTCACAGGGGAATGGGGGTTGCGGTCAGTCTGTAAAACTTCGTCTCCGCCCCTGCCTCATGGTCAGTCTCTTCCCCTGCTCGAGTGTGGGGTCCCTCACACGGGGTACAGTCCTTCCTGAACTGCTCCTACGTGGGCTTCCCACAGGCAGCAGCTCTTCAAGAACTACTCCAGTATGTGTCCGTACCACAGGGTCCATCTGTCACAAGCAAACTGCTCCAACATGGGTCCCCCATGGGCAGCAGCCACCTTCAGGACAGATCTACCCACTCCACCGTGGGCTCCTCCACAGGCTGCAGTGTGGAAATCTGTTCCGCCATGGTACACCATGGGCTGCAGGGGGATAACCTGCTCCACCATGGTCCTCTCCATGGGCCACAGGGGAACTTCTGCTCCGGCACCTGGAGCACCTTCTCCTTCTTCAGTGACCTTAGTGCCTACAAAATGGTTTCTCACTCCTCTCTCTCCCAGCTGTTTTTGTGCAGCAGTTTTTTTGTGTGGGGGGTTGTGTTTTTTTTGGTTTTGTTTTTTCCTTTCTTATATATGCTCTCACAGAGGTGCAAACAACATTACTTATTGGCTTGGTTGGCTTGGCTCTGGGCAGTGGTGGGTCCCTTTGGAGCCGGCTGAAACTGGCCTTTATCTAACATAGAGCAGCTTCTGGATTCTTCTCACAGAGGCCACCCCTGCAGCCCCCTGATACCAAAACCTTGCCACAAAAACCCAATACACCCAAAAGTGGGGATTACATTCTGCCTGCACAATGTAATTCAATGAACATATTTGGAGGGGGTTATATTTTTTACACTTCCTTTCACAAAACTGAGTACAACTGCAGCATGCTGTGTTTTATCTCAGAAATAGCAGCCTTTCAGCACTGGACAAAATTATTCCTATATGTAGAAAACTGTAGTTTTGGAATTACTGGGAGTAGAAAGAGCATGTATCAGTGGGTATTTAAATACATATTATTGTGCCAGATAATGACATTATAATAGTAAAATATGTCAGATCTGGCTAACATAAACCTTGCCTTCCTTGTGTTTTGAAGACTAAACCTTTTTAATTTGTAATTTAAAAACTTGTTGGAACGAACATAACAGAGGTTCAAAAGAAAAGTTCATGCTATCTTGGGTAAAACCGAATGAAATACTTTGAAAAGAACACAAAAATAATGCTTCTTTTCTGCATTTTGGTATTTGCTTGGTAGCGGAGCTATGTTTTTGTATTGGAAATCATACTTTTCAGCAATGGCTTTAATATTGTCACTCTACTGCATTTGCAAATACTGAAAAAGAACAAAACTTTTACATATTTCAGAAACATGTTGAGAGCACTCTAGCATTATCCAAAGAAGTTGTCATACAACATTTGCTAAACACTGGAACCTGACAAAAACTGGGACAATTCTTTGGCAGAAATCATGGAGGGCTCCTGCCTTTCCCAATGTGTCATTCCAGCTCCACAAGGGCTCTTGGGGCGCTGCCTTGGCAGGACCAGCAAAGACCCCCATGGGTGCAAGGCAAACACTGACTGTGAGCCCTTGTACATCAGAGTGCACTGTGGTGGTGGTCTCTACCCACTGCCAAAAATAGGGGCCCTTAAGCAAAATGCTCTGCTTACTGCCCTCTCTAGGCACCCCTGATGCATGCTTTCTACTCGGGCCATTGACTAAATTCTGCAGTGTGACTCTTAGTCAGCTCAACCTACTGCGTAAAATTGATGACTAGGAATGACATTAAATTAAAGAGCGGATAAAGTAGAAAGAAAGAAGATATCAGAGGAAAAACATCCTTAAATCATCTTTACTTTGTATCAGCCTATTGGGAGTGCATGGAATAGACAGATAAAATGAGACAGAAACAAACTGGAAGCCAAAACCAACCCAAAATGATGCTGCAAAACTGTATGGATAGTAACATTGCTCTTAAGCCATAATAGAAAGTGCAAGATGATGGAGAAGAAGCAGATGGTTACTCATGTAGATGGTCTGAATGAACAGCTCTGGTGTTTTGTTTTCAGAGATGTAACATGAAGTTAACCATGCCTCCTGTTTGTTCCATAAGCATAGCAAGTTCTAAGGAAAACTAAGCTTTTGTTGTAACTGAAATAAAGAACTGGATTATCATGGCAGTAAGGCTAAAAGACACTTCAGTAGAATGACTAAAACCTGTCAAGGCAGTATCAATCACAAAATATTCCCATAGGAATAGGCCACATTTCATTGTAACATACTAGACATCTTTAGGTGAAATCTAGAGTTCTTGAAATAGAATGAAACATGGTTTTGGCTGGGATAGAGTTAATTTTCTTCCTAGTAGCTGGTATGGTGCTCATTTTTTTGATATAGGATCATAGAATTATAGAATGGCTCGGGTTGGAAGGGACCTTAAAGATCATCTAGTTCCAACTCCCCTGCCATGTGCACAGATGCCACCCACTAGATCAGGTTGCTCAGGGCCTCATCCAACCTGGTATTGAACACCTCCAGGGATGGGGCATCTACAGCCTCTCTGGGCAACCCGTTCCAGTGCCTCACCACCCTCTGAGTGAAGAATTTCCTCCTAACCTTTAATCTAAATATCCCCTCTTTTAGTTTAAAACTATTCCCCCGTGTCCTGTCATTGTATGCCTGAGCAAAATGTTGCTCTACATCTTTTTTATAAGCCTCCTTTAACTATTGAAAAGCTGCAATAAGGTCACCCCTGCATCTTCTCTTCTTCAGGCTGAACATAGAATCATAGAATCGTAGAATCATAGAATGGCTTGGGTTGGAAGGGACCTTAAAGATCATCTAAGTCCAACCCCCCTGCTATAGGCAGGGATGTCACCCACTAGATCAGGTTGGCCAAGGCCCCATACAGACTGTCCTTGAACACCACCAGTGTGGAATGGGGCATCCACAACTTCTCTGAGCAACCTGTTCCAGCGCCTAACCACCCTCTGAATGAAGAATTTCCTCCTAATGTGTAGTCTAAAACTATCCTCTTTTAGTTTAAGATCATTCCCCCTTATCTTGTCATTATCTACCTGAGTAAAGAGCCCTTCTCCATCTTTTTTATAAGATTCCCTTTAAGTATTGAAAGGCCACAATGAGGTCTCCCCAGAGCCTTCTCTTCTCCAGGCTGAACATGCCCAGATCTCTCAGCCTTTCTTCATAGGAGAGGTGCTCCAGCCCTCTAATCATCTTTGTAGCCCTCTGTAGTGGGTTCATGTGGCAAGGTTTTGGTAGCAGGGGGCCATAGGGGTGGCTTCTGTGAGAAGGATCTAGAAGCTACCCCATGTTTGGTAAGGGCCCCACTGCTGACCAGAGCTGAGCCAATAAGTGATGTTGTTTGAACCTATGTGAGAGCATGTTTAAGACAGGGGAAAAAAAACGCTGCGCCACACAGCAGCTGGGAGAGCAAGAGGAGCGAGAAACAGCCTTGCAGGCACCAAGGTCAGTGAAGAAGGAGGGGGAGAGGTGCTCCAGGCGCCAGAGCAGAAGTCCCCTGCGGCCTGTGGTGAGGACCATGGTGAAGCAGGCTGTCCCCCTGCAGCCCGTGGAGGAGACCATGGTGGAGCAGGTGGACCTGCACCAATGGAGACTGCAGCCTGTGGAAGACCCCTGCTGGAGCAGATCCTGGGCCGGACCTGTAGCCCGTGGAGAGGAGACCACGCAGGAGCAGGTGACCTGGCAGGAGCTGCTGCCCGTGGGGGATCCAGGATGGAGCAGTTCGCTCCTGAGGGATGGACCCCGTGGTATGGACCCATATCTGGAGCAGTCCTTGAAGAGCTGCTGCCTGTGGGCAGCCCACGCTGGATCAGTTCAGCAAGGACTGCATCCCGTGGGAGGGACCCCACAGCACAGGGGATGAGAGTGACCGAGAAGGAGCGGTGGAGACGAAGCGCTATAGACTGACCGCAACCCCCATTCCCCCGTTCCCCGGTGCCTCTTGGGGGAAGGAGGTGGAAGAGGGTGGATGGGGGGGAAGGTGCTTTTGGTTTCTTTCCTTTGTTTCTCACTTCTCTAGCTTGTTAGTAATAGGCAATAAATCTTACTATCTCCCTATGCTGAGTCTGTTTTGCCCGTCACAATAATTACTGTGCGATCTCCCTGTCCTTATCTCAACCCTTGAGCCCTTTTCATCGTATTTTCTCCCCATTCCTCTTTGAGGAGGGGGAGTGAGAGAGCAGTTGTGGTGGAGCTTGGCCACCCACCCGAGTAAAACCACCACACCCTCCTCTGGACTCGCTCTAACAGGTCCACATCCTTCTTGTGCTGGGGATCCCAAACCTGGATGCAGTACTCCAAGTGGGGCCTCACAAGGGCAGACTAGAGGGGGACAATTACCTCCCTCGACCTGCTGGTCACACCTCTCTTGATGCAGCCCATGATGCAGTTGGCCTTCTGGGCTGCAGGCGTGCACTGCTGGCTCATGTCAAGCTTTTCATCCACTAGAACTCCCAAGTCCTTTTCTGCAGAGCTGCTCTCAGTGAATTCTTCACCCAGTCTGTGCTCATGTCTGGGATTGCTCCAGCCCAGGTGCAGCACCTTGCACTTGGACTTGTTGAACCTCATTAGGTTCATGTGGGCCCACTTCTCCAGCCTGTCCAGGTCCCTTTGAATGGCATCTCTTCCTTGTTTGGTATCAACCGCACCACTCAGTTTGATGTCATCTGCAAACTTGCTGAGGGTGCACTCAATCCCATTGTCTATGTTGTTGATAAAGATATTAAACAGTATCGGTCCCAGGACAGACCCCCAAGGGCCACCACTCATCAGAAGCCTCCACCTGGATATAGAGCCCTTGACCACTACTCTTTGGGTATGACCCTCAAGCCAATTCCTTATCCACTGAATGGACAATAATGTTGATAACACACTGATGTTTTAGTTGTTGCTGAATTGTGCTTGCATTATGTCAAGGACTCTTGTTTCTCATGCTGCCCTGCTAGTGAGAAGGCTGGCAGGTACACAAGAAGCTGGGAGGGGACACAACCCAGACAGCTGACACAACTCACAAAAGGAATATTCCATATCCTGTGACACCATGCTGAAAAAGAAAACTGGAGGGAATTGGCATGGGGGGCAGCCAATGCTCGGGGGCTCAGGCAAACCAGTGTACTGGCTACACCTGAGGCCTTGCTCATGCATAGAGGGACAAAAATATCGGCTCAGACTGGGTGCTGGAGAAACTGACAGATAGATGTCTTGCTCAGCAGCTGAGGGTCAATGTAGCACATGCCAAGAAAAAAAAAAGACTATTAATCCATCATCTTACCCCATAAATAATGAGCAGGACAAGGGCCCTTTGAGCTCTTCTGCATGGCAGCTGACCGCTACATGTTCTCCCCTTAAGTAGGGACGCCTCTCAAGGTCACACTTGCTGCAGAGAACCCTTACTCCTTGCAAGAGATTCCTTTCCACGACAGATCCTCGGTAAGTGATTAATAGCTTGCTAAACTTTGTAAGCTTCACTAAAATTATATCTTTGATTGTGCACATATAACCTTTAGATATAAACGGCTGAACAAGTCTGGGACTAGGAGTGGATTCAACCGCACCTAGGCTCCTTACCTCTTTGGTTCAAGGAGTTTAGAAATCATGGAGTTTTAGAAAACAAAACCAAAATGCATAGACAGTGGAGACAGAGATACTCATCCTGGGAAGATTATAAGGGTATGGCCCAGTGTACTGGGTCTGGCTGGGATGGAGTTCTTTCCCTGCAGCGGCCCATATAGTGTTGTGTTCCGCACTTGTAGCTAGAACAGCACTGGTTTCACACTGGTGTTTTGTCTATTGCTGAGCAATACTGGCACAGCATCAAGAGTCCCTCTGAACCCACCCAAAAGCCAGCAGGCTGGGAGTGGGCAAGAAGTGGGGAGGGGACATCACCAAGGCAGCTGACCTAAACCAACCAAAGGGATAGGTTCTTTGCTGACCAAGGACAGCAAAGGAAGTTAAAAGAAACTGTATCCCCACAGTGAGTGAAACAGAAGACCCAGCTACAAGCGACATGGAGAAGGCTGAGGTACTCCATAATTTTTTTGCCTCAATCTTGACTGGCAAGTGCTCTAGACATATAGCCCAAGTCACAGAATCCAGAGGCAGGGACTGGGAGAATGAAGAACTGCCCACTATAGGAGAAGATCAGGTTTGAGACCATCTAAGGAACATGAAGGTGCACAAGTCCATGGGACCTGATGAGATATATCTGCGGGTCCTGAGGGAAGTGGTTGATGAAGTTGCTAAGATACTGTCCATCATATGTGAGAAGTTGTGGCAGTCTGGTGAAGTTCTCACTGTCTGGAAGAGGGGAACAGATCCCCCATTTTTAAAAAGGGAAAAAGGAAGACCCGGGGAACTACAGGCCAGTCAGTCTCACCTCTGTGCCTGGCAAGATCATGGAGCAGATCCTCCTGAAAACTATGCTAAGCCACATGGAAAATAAGGAGGTGACTGGTGACAGCCAACATGGCTTCACTGAGGGAAAATTGTGCCTGAAAAATTTGGTGGCCCTCTATGAAAGGGTTGCAGCACTGGTGGATAATGTTGTGTCTTAGTTTCGGCTGGGATAGAGTCTCTATGAAGAGTCCAGAAGCTGCCCCATGTTAGATAAGGGCCAGTTTCAGCCGGTTCCAAAAGGGACCCACTGCTGGCCAGAGCTGAGGCAATAAATAAGGTTGGTTGAGCCTCTGTGAGAGCACATTTAAGAAAGGGGAAAAAACTGCTGGGGAACAGCAGTTGGGAGAGAGAGAGGAGTGAGAAACAGCCCTGCAGACCCCAAGGTCAGTGAAGGAGTGGGAGGTGCTCCAGGCGCTGGAGCAGAAGTTCCCCTGTGATCTGTGGAGAGGACCATGGTGAAGCAGGTTGTCCCCCTGCAGCCCATGGTGTACCGTGGCGGAGCAGATTTCCACACTGCAGCCTGTGGAGGAGCCCACGGTGGAGCAAGTAGATCTGGCTAGAAGGAGTCTGCTGCCCATGGAGAGCCCCTGCCAGAGCAGAATCAGGGCTGGACCTGTAGCCTGTGGAGAGGGGACCACGCAGGAGCAGGTGACCTGGCAGGAGCTGCTGCCCATGGGGGACCCATGTTAGAGCAGTTTGCTCCTGTGTGGTGCAATTGCCTAAAGTAACTAGGAAAATAAAACTAACATTCACATTTTAAAGAAAATGTACAGCACTGAAGAGGCTTTCAGGGTAGGGCGTAGCTGCATTACCTGAGCATTCCCTAGGCTTCCAACCTTAGATGCTATCGCACTAGGGGAACCTGGTGTGCTGGCTCTAAGGAACAGTACGGAGTGTAGAGTGGAGTGGAGACACCACGGCTAGGCTCTGTGACCAGGTGGGGACTCGATTGTTCTTGTGCACACCGAGACCGATAAGCTGCACTTTTTGCTACCCTGAGCCAGCGACCTGTCATGTTTTGACAAATGCTGTACTCTAGTGTACTTTTGCTCATTATAATATCATTATAATACCAAAACACACCTCCATCCCAAAAGCTACCTGCCTCCAAGGTGCGACCACCCCTCACTGAGCACGCGCTCTGAATTTCTCGGAGCCTATACCTTTAAACAGAGACGGGAAAACTTTTCATCAGTCATAACTAAGATATGCTTGATTAGAGGCACTCAAGCTCCACCTAAAAGATAGAAAATAGTATAAACTGGCCTAAGAGAGGGGATGTCAGGGAAGATACTATCATTAAGATACCACCGTCAGGGGAGATACCATCATG
This sequence comes from Cygnus olor, assembly GCF_009769625.2. Lineage (NCBI taxonomy): Eukaryota > Metazoa > Chordata > Aves > Anseriformes > Anatidae > Cygnus > Cygnus olor. The sequence goes on along the minus strand of NW_024429073.1, from coordinate 1,579,896 downwards.
AGGGAATATACCATCCCGAGGACCTCCTGACTCCTGGGATCAGTCGACGGGCTGAGCCTCTCTTCCCTCCCCATTGGGACGCCTTTGGGTGAGATTTGAACACTTGGTTATACTGTGTGTCTCCACGGAAACTTAGAAATCTCTATAGAGTCTTTGTGCCTTTTAACGCGTTAATTTCCAGGCTGCGCACCTGTGTATTTCATGCATGCTAGCTTGCTTTTGCAGACAGTAACTATCGCCAGCAATCCAAAGAACCTGTGTACCTGTTGCTGTAATAAATTGCACTTAATTGCATTGTTCTTAGCCGTGATAGTTCTCATTGAACACAGCTAGAGTAAGGGCGGTTATACGTTATTGGTGAATCCGTGACCGTGGTAGTTCAGTGCTCTGAATCCGACCAGACCCATATCGGTTATACGTTATTGGTGAATCTGTGATTGTGATAGTTCAGTACCCTGAATCCGACCGGACCTGTAACGGTTAATCAGCTACACCCTTTAACGCGACATCCTGATGGATGGACCCCAAGGTACAGACACATATTGGAGTAGTTCTTGAAGAGCTGCTGCCTGTGGGAAGCCCACGTAGGAGCAGTTCAGGAAGGACTGTACCCCGTGTGAGGGACCCCACACTCGAGCAGGGGAAGAGACTGACCATGAGGCAGGGGCGGAGACGAAGTTTTACAGACTGACCGCAACCCCCATTCCCCTGTGTCGCTCGGGAGGAGGATTTAGAAGAGGGTGGATGGGGGGAAGGTGTTTTTAGTTTGCTTTTAGCTTCTCACTGCTCTAGTCTGTTAGTAATAGGCAATAAATTATGTTAATCTCCCTATGCCGAGTCTGTTTTGCCTGTGACGATAACTGTTGAGTGATCTCCCAGTCCTTATCTCAACCCTTGAGCCCTTTTCATCATATTTTCTCCCCCTTTCCCTTTGAGGAGGGGGAGTGAGAGTGGCTGTGGTGGAGTTCAGCTGCCCAGTTGGGTAAAACCACCACACTGGGTAATACAAAGGCTCTGGATTTTAGCAACAAATGGTCAGAGTTGTGTTTTCACATTTTATGGAGAATATCACATTTATGCAAACCATAATATATCAACTCTGTAATAGGAAATAATTTTACTAATAAATTATGGAAACAAGGTTATTTATTTGGACATCCTTACCACAAGGACTGCATGTTTTCTATGGAGGTTTTACACTAAGTTCAGTCACAGCAGCTTTTGTCATTGAGAAAAGGCACCCAAACAATTCCTTATGACCCATGCACCATAAAATAGCTTATTGTTATATTTCTTCATTCACACATTGTATTTTTAAGAACATTAAAATAATTGTAGATAATTTGTAGACTTTTTTTTAATTTAACAACATTAAAATAATTGTAGATAATTGTAGACTTGCCAAGGCGATCGGCTCCAGGGCAGACGCGTTCTGCAGCGGAGCGGGGGATCGAGACAGGCAGGGCTTTTTTTCGGCATCGAGGCCACTCGAAGCAGCCGAGGGAGCCGCCAGGAGCCGGCAGCCGTCGCGAGGGAGGCTGACGAGGCGTAGGCGGAGCCAGCAGCGCCCCCTCCCCGGCCGTTCAAAAGCAGCCCCTAGGGAGCGCGAGCGACCAGGATGGGCAAACAGGGCGTGGCGCGTCAGAGAGGGCGGGGTGCGGCAGTTCGCGCAGGCAGGGCGAGCAGGGAGGTCTCCTCGCCGCTCTTTTGCAGCGGTCTTTCCATCAGTATTTTGTAACCTGCTTGCGAGGAACCTGGCCATGGTATCGACCAGGCAGAAAACCATGGCCTCCGCATCTCTTGCGGCCTCTCCAGCCGCGGTCACCGATGTGGCTACTCAGACGGAGGGCTCGGGGAAACACACCGCCGTCCAGGTCTTGGGCTGCAGGGTGTGCCCGAGTCTTCTGTCGGTATCCGACAGCAGCAGCGAGGGGTATGCCTGTGGGAGGTGTGCCCAGGTTGAAGAGCTGCTCAGCCAGGTAGCGGAGCTTCGGGAGGAGGTGAGCAGGCTCAGGAGCATCAGGGAGTCAGAGAGGGAAATTGACTGGTGGAGGTGTGCTCTACCCTCTCTGAGACAGACTCAGGAGCCTGCCGCAGCACAGGTGCCTCCTGCTACGCAGAAGACAAAAGTCCCCTCATCCCGCCAGGCAGTAAGAGGGGACCTAGGCCACGGGGGGGAATGGAGGCAGGTTCCTGTTCGGGGTGGTAGGTGAGCCCCGTCCCTGCCCACCTCCCCTTCCCATCTACCCTTACGTAACAGGTACGAGGCTCTAGAACACCATAGTCAGAACAATGAAGTAGACGAAAGCCCGTCTCAGTTGGAGAGGGTGCCTAAGGCAAGGCAACCTACCCCCTGCATTGCTACATTGTCTGTCAAGAAAGACAGAAGGGTTATTGTCATGGGGGACTCCCTTTTGAAAGGGACAGAGGGCCTGATATGCTGACCGGACCCAACCCACAGGGAAGTCTGTTGCCTCCCTGGGGCTCGGGTGAGAGACTTCGCTAGGAAAGTCAAGCGCCTGGTACGGCCCACCGACTACTACCCGCTACTGGTCTTTCAGGCTGGTAATGACGAGGTAGCAACGAGAAGTCTGAGAGCGATCAAAAGGGACTTTAGGGCTTTGGGGCGACTACTTAAAGGATCAGGGGCACAGGTTGTGTTTGCCTCTGTCCTTCCGATAGGGGGGATTGCTGCTGACAAGCGGGCTCACCACATTAACACGTGGCTTCGGGACCGGTGCAACCGACAGAACTTCAGGTTTTTCGATCATGGGAAGGTCTACGTGACGCCGGGCCTGCTGTCACCAGATGGGATGCGCCTCTCTCAGAGAGGGATAAGGATTTTGGCTCAGGAGTTGGCAGGGCTGATAGATAGGGCTTTAAACTAGAGTCGAAGGGGGAAGGGGATAAAACCAGGCATGCCGGTGATGAGCTAAGGGATGGTGCGCTAGAATCAGAGGGACTGTGTGTTAGTGAGGTCCTTCGGTCTGCTCCACGAGGTGCTGTGTACAATGAGGCATATTTGAAGTGCTTCTACACAAACGCACGCAGTATGAGGAATAAACTGGATGAGCCAGAAGTCTTGTGCCAGTCCCAGAGCTATGATATCATTGGCATAAGCGAAACCTGGTGGGATGAGTCCTGTGGCTGGTGTGTTGCAATAGATGCTTACAGGCTCTTCAGGAGGGACAGGCAGGGTAGGCAGGGTGGCGATGTACGTGAAGCAGGGGCTGGACTGTGTGGAACTTCAAGTTGGTGATGGCAAAGTTGAGAGCCTCTGGGTAAGATTTAAGGGACGAACAAATAAAGGGGATGTCATTGTGGGAGTCTATTACAGACCACCCGGCCAGGACGACAATGCCGATGAATTATTCTTTGCAGAACTAAGAGATGCCTCGAGATCAACTCCCCTTGTCCTAATGGGGGATTTCAACTTGCCAGACGTCAACTGGGATCACCACACAGCTGACACGAGCAAGTCCAGGAGGTTCATAAAGTACCTAGATGATAACTTCTTGGTGCAGGTGCTAAGGGAGCCAACTAGGAAAGGTGCCCTCCTAGATCTGTTGCTGGAGAACAGAGAGGGTCTTGTGGGAGACGTGGCAATTGGCGGCCGTCTCGGTCATAGTGACCATGAAGTGGTTGAGTTTAGAATTCATGGTGACAGAAGGAAAACTGCCACCAAAACTTCAGCCCTGGATATGGGGAGAGCAGACTTCAGGCTGCTCAGGGAACTAGTCAGCAAGGTCCCCTGGGAAACCGCTTTTGAAGGCATAGGCGTCCATCAGTGCTGGTCAGTCTTTAAGCACTGCCTCCTAAAAGCACAGGATCAGGCAATTCCAAAATATCGGAAGGCAGGCAGGCGGGGCAGAAGGCCGTCCTGGCTGACCAGGGATCTTCTACTGGAGCTTAGGTGAAAAAAGAAAGTGTACGGCTGCTGGAAGAAGGGTCGGGCAACAAGGAAGGAATACAGGGATGCTGTTCGTGTTTGTAGGGAGAAAATTCATGTGGCCAAAGCCCAATTAGAGTTGAAGCTGGCCATGTCTGTGGGAGACAATAAAAAGGGCTTTTTAAAATATGAGACCAGGAAAAGGAGAACCAGAGAAAACATAGGTCTGCTACTTGATGGGGATGGTCACCTCACAGACAAGGACATAGGCAAAGCAGAGACGTTTAATGCCTTCTTTGCCTCCGTCTTCAATGCTGATGATGGGCTTTGGGACCCAGGGTGCCCTGAGCTGGAGGACCGTGATGGTGGGAATGACAAACTCCCAGCCAACCCTGAACGTGTGCGGGATTTGCTGCTCCACCTGGATCCATACAAGTCCATGGGTCCGGAAGGGATTCATCCCAGGGTGCTTAAAGAGATGGCTGACGTTATTGCGGGACCTCTCTCGATTATTTTTCAACGGTCTTGGGAATCTGGAGAGGTCCCATTGGACTGGAAGCTGGCAAATGTTGTGCCAGTTTTCAAGAAGGACAAGAAAGAATACCCTAGCAATTACAGGCCTGTCAGTCTCACGTCAGTGCCTGGTAAAATTATGGAGAGGATGATCCTTGAAGTTACTGAAGCGCACCTGGGGGACAATGCAGTCATTGGTCTCAGCCAACATGGGTTCACGAGGGGTAGGTCCTGTTTAACTAACTTGATTTCCTTTTATGATAAGATCACCCATCCAGTCGATCAAGGGAAACCAGCTGATGTGATCTTTTTGGATTTCAGTAAAGCTTTCAACACGGTTTCCCATAGGATCCTACTCAACAAAATGTCCAGCATACAGGTAAAAAAAAAAACATTATAAGATGGGTGAGCAATTGGCTGATGGGCAGGGCTCAAAGGGTTGTGGTAAATGGGGCCACATCAGGCTAGCAGATGATCGCTAGTGGGGTCCCCCAAGGCTCCATTTTAGGGCCAGTCCTCTTCAATGTGTTTATAAATGATTTGGATGTAGGACTAGAAGGTGTTTTGAGCAAATTTGCTGACGACACCAAACTAGGAGGAGTTGTGGACTCTGTTGACGGTGGAAAGGCCTTGCAGAGAGATCTGGACAGATTGGAGAGCTGGGCGATCACCAACCCGCATGAAGTTTAACAAGAACAAGTGCCGGGTCCTGCACCTGGCACCTGGGTCGGGGCAACCCTGGCTATACGTACAGACTAGGCAACGAGATGCTGGAGAGCAGCCCCAAAGAGAGGGATCTGGGGGTTGTGGTTGACAGCAAGTTGAATATGAGCCAGCAGTGTGCCCTGGAAGCCAGGAGGGTCAACCGTATCCTGGGGTGCATCAAGCACGGCATTGCTAGTCAGTCGAGGGAAGTGATTGTCCCGCTCTACTCTGCGCTGGTGCGGCCTCACCTCGAGTACTGTGTGCAGTTCTGGGCACCACAGTACAAAAAGGACGTGAAACTGTTGGAGAGTGTCCAGAGGAGGATGACGAAGATGGTGAAGGGCCTAGAGGGGAAGACGTATGAGAAGCGTCTGAGGTCACTTGGCCTGTTCAGCCTGGAAAAGAGGAGGCTGAGGGGAGACCTCATCGCAGTCTACAGCTTCCTCACAAGGGGGAGTGGAGGGGCAGGTGACCTATTCACTGTAAACACCAGTGATAGGACCCACGGAAACGGTGTTAAGCTGAGGTGGGGGAAGTGTAGGCTGCACATCAGGAAGAGGTTCTTCACCGAGAGGGTGGTTGCCCAGTGGAACAGGCTCCCCAGTGAAGTAGTCACTGCACCAAGCCTGTTGGAATTTAAGAAGAGATTGGACTGTGCACTTAGTCACATGGTCTAAACTTTTGGGTAGACCTGTGCAGTGCCAGTAGTTGGACTTGATGATCCTTATGGGTCCCTTCCAACTCGGGATATTCTATGATTCTATAATTCATTCAATGAAAAGTTTTGCTTATCCCCAGAGGAGTCTCTGATTACCTTTTCATTTTACAGCCTCTCAAAGCTCTAGGCTCAAGCCTCCAGTTTCACCATAACATTTTCCTCGCATTCAATTAGTGTCTCAGTATGGGGAGTATTAAGCAGCCACTCATGGCTAATTTAGTGGAAAATGTAATTAAGACATCAGTAGAAGGACCAGTAAAACTATATGTAGAAGAAAGACATTAAAACCAGGTCATAATGCAATCTACTGAGAAGAGTCATAAATTGAAGAAGAAAAGATTGGGAGACAAAATACAAAGAACATGGTGAAATTATAACGAAATAGTCAAAGAACTATTTTCTACCTCAGAAATGTTCTCTGAATTCTAGGTTTTGTTTTTATGCTCCAAGCATGATCAGGGCTGAGTTTTTTTTGCCAGAGCCTCAGCCATGTAGTCACTCTCTCTGCAATCTCCTGACTGTCAGGAACCCTACAACAGCTCCCATTTTCTCCTCTAGGCTCTTCTGAAAGGTGAGCAGTACTGACTGCAGTCATTAAGCACCATCAGGGTTTTAAGACAGATCAAACAGCTCCGTATGATTTTAATCCAATTTCAGCCTTTATCAAATGTACAGACAGTCCCATGAAGGTGAAGATTTAAAATTTAAACCTGTTTACAACAGACTAGATTTTCCAAGTTGCCTTCCACATCCCCTGAGATAGCACCTGCAGATTTCCATGGACCTACAGACCACAATACAAAAAACCTGTTGCAATCAACAGGACTGTTTGTCCAAAGTAGGAGCATAGCATCATGTAGTGGGATTGCTATAGTGTGCTGCTTTTTAACTTCTTTTCAAGCAATGTCAAGATGTTCTGGCTCCAAGTCTGAAACCTAATGGGATGCTCTCATGAGTAAGCATTTTTCAGAGCGAGCATACTGTGAACAAGCATGCTGAATTCCATGCCTTTGGGGAGAAATTGCAAGACTGCAAGTTTGCTTGCAGACCCCTGCCTCCTTCTACCTCTCTCATTGTGTTACTGGTGACCTGGCCTGACCATCCACTATTGCACCAGCAACAAATGCACAAGCACTAGTCAGGGACATCTAACTTATTTCCAGCTTGGCTTTGCCTTGCTTTCTCACTGAGGGTAGCCACTAAAAGTTTCATTCCAGAAGAATTGTTTTCCAGTGACTTCCAGACAAATTTCCATTTAAAAGGCTTTTTTTAAATGATTTTGGTTCCTTTTTTTTTTTTTTGTTGGTTGGTTGTTTGCTTTGCTTTAAATTGCTTTGTTGTTTTTATTTTTGTTTTGTTTTTTGTTTGTTTTTTTTCCTGAGCACGAACAGGAAAACATACACTAGAATATAATAAACACTGAAAGTCAAGCTGGATTATTTTGGGCTGATGCATCTACAGTGATACTTTGCACTGAGAATTTAATTAACAATTATTTTGATGGTAAGTAAATCAGAATAAAATCCAGCTCATCTTCCAAGATCTGAATTTGTTCTGTACTGCTAATGGCAGTAAAAAAAATAGTAAAATCTTATTTCAGCGAGTAAAGTAAGCTAAGGTAATTCTGAAAGAATGAGAGGAGGCAATTTGCTAATGGAACCAATGTATTTTATATTTGTCACAAATGCATTTATATTGAATCACATATTTGACCTTCATTATTCTCTTGTTTTCTCATTTATAAACTGAAGATAGTAATACTTGCTCTTCTTTTGAAAGCTGTTTGAAATACATGATAAAAAGTAGATGTACCAAGGATTAATACTTTTTCAAATTATTGGCCACATTTAGCCATGTTCTTCTAGAAGATATTCAGTTCTTAGCAAAAATAGAAGTATTTATTCTCTGTGTTTTTGTTTACATTTATTTTCTTCCCCTCAATTTCCTACATGTATATTTTACTTTTAAGGATTTTTCTCCTAATGTTCCTCTATTATTTTCTTTACCTTAATCATTTATCTGCTTGATGTCATTGATTTAAAAAGCAGAGAGATGCTGTCACCATGTAAATTAGTTGAATGTGAGATTTCATAACATGAGAGAATTATCATTCTTGTTTGTTTTCCCTTTTGCTGTCTCTTAGCCTGAGACATCTCATCTGAGGTCTGCTCATCTACTCTCCAGATACACTTTTAGCATGCTGTTATAATACTAACAAAGGAACTTGTTGTGGTTTAACCCATCTGGCAGCTAAGCACCACACAGCCATTCACTCACCCTTCCCTCACAGTGGGATGGGGGAGAGAATCAGAAAAAAAAAAAGTAAAAGCTTATGTGTTGAGATAAAGACAGTTTATTAGGAAAGAAAAGAAAGAAAATAATAACAATAATAATAATAGCAACGTGTACAAAACAAGTGACGCACAATGCAATTGCTCACCACCCCCTGACCGATGCCCAGCTTATCCCTGAGCAGCAGCCCCCCCACCCCAGCCAGCCACCTCATATTAATTGTTCAGCATGATGTCAGATGGTATGGAATACCCCTTTGGCCAGTTCGGGTCAGCTGTCCTGGGTCTGTCCCCTCCCAGCTCCTTGTACACCCCCAGCCTTCTTGCTGGCAGGACAGTATGAGAAGCTGAAAAGTCCTTGGCTTAGTGTAAGCACTGCTCTGCAACAATTAAAACATCAGCATGTTATCAGCACTCTTCTCATCCTAATCCAAAACATAGCACCCTACCAGCTACTAGGAGGAAAATTAACTCTATCCTAGCTGAAACCAGGACAGGAGTTTATCGTATCTCTGAGAATTTAAAATTCAGGCACACTGAAAAAAGGTCTACTATAAACACATTTTTTTTTCTAGTCAAAATATGAGACTGAAAAGTTTTCAGTGTTGAGGCAATAGTGTATGCAGTACAATATAGTGGTATAGCTCTCTTTCTACTTGTGATACAATGCCTCTGGCTTAGTATAACCTCACTATACAGTATATTGAGTTTACTGAAATTCTGGAGGCTGATAATAATTAAGTGATAAGACATGACAAGTAGTATTTTATTATGCAATCCCAGAATGCTTAGGTGAGTAGTTAGGCACACAGCTAATTGCTTTGAACCACCTGGAATAATTATTTTTATACATAACATTGGTAGTGGTAGGGAATGATCTGGTTTGCTTTCAGATATGCAGTTATCACATCCTAGCCACCTTGGGAAAAAACGATATGCTTAGTAAATAGACTGATATTGACTGAAGTAATAATGACAAAGGATGAACATTGCTGCTGTTTTGATGATTGACAAGGATAAACATGTGACCCAAGGCATAGTAATAGGCCATTAGTCTCCAAGCAGAGCCCTGAAATGCAGTTGTGGGTGTTATTATAAGCTGAGACTGACTGCAGGTATTTCAAGTTTAGATGATGGGCCAGAATAAGGCAGCATCCTTGAGTAAGCATAGGGTATGTCAAGGAAACAAGGTGTGCATGAGCTCCATGATTTAGATGCATGCTAAACTTTTCATAGGGATTGTAATAATGTGTAAGTTGCCCCAAATAGCTTCTAGTCTTCTTTTTTGAAATGCTTAATATATTTTCATTCAGTTGACTTAACCTGTCCTAAAAGGTTACATTTCCAGAAAATGGGATATACTTAATATGGACACTTTGTCCTCTTATGTCAGGTTGTGGTGGTTTTACCGTGCTAGGCAGCTGAAGATGGGGAAGAAGTAAAGGAAAGAACAACTCACAGGTTGAGATAAGGATGATTTAATTAAAGGGAAAAAAAAGAAATAATTATTAAGGAAAGATTATTATTAATTAAACAATTTAACTAAACAATTTAACTAAACAATTAGCAATTTAACTAAAGGGGAAAAAAAAGGAAAGGGGAAAAGGGAGGGGGAAAGGGAAAACTAAACAAAACAAGTAAAGGCTATGTGGAAGTGCAGAGGAAAGAAATTACTCTCTACTTCCCACAAATGAGCGATGCTTGACCACGTCCTTGAAGCAGGGCCTCAATGCACGTAGCCGGTGTTCGGGAGGAGGACAGACGTTTTCACAACGAGAGCCCACCCCTCCCCTCTTCCTCCTTTTTCCACCTTTTATTGCTGAGTGTGACATCATATGGTATGGAATATCCCTTTGGTTGGTTTAGGTCAGCTGCCCTGGTGATGTTTCTTTTCTCACATCTTTGCCCACCCCTAGGGGAGTTAGAGAGAGTCCTGATGCTGTGCCAGCACTGCTCAGCAGCAGACACAACACTGGTGTGATACCATTGCTGTTTTAGCTACGAGTGCAGAGCACAGCACTGTATGGGCTGCTGCAGGGAAAGTTAACATCCCAGCCTGACCCAGTACACAGGTTTAATCAGTTATTGCCTTGGTTTTCAAATCTGTTTGTTCACCTCTCCGAGCCTTAGCTCACACTGGGTGGAATCTGGGGCCTAATGAAAGTCACTTCAAAAATTTCACTTGTGTTAATGGGACAAGAATTGAGGCCTGGTTGTTTTACTGCTTCGGGATACTAGCAGATTAAAATTTGTAGCATTTCTCTAGTCCAGACCACAGTAACTGCATCTTGTCTTCATTGCAGTCTTAATGACGTAATGGTCTATCCTTCTGTATTACTACTTATGCTGCATACATGTATATTGGATAATGACTACATAAGTATTTCCCAACGATAGCAATTACAAGTTAAGTTTGAAAACTGCACTGAACACTGGGAGCAGTTATTCTCTCTAAGCAAGACGCCAGACTTGGGTGTCCAGGTTAGGAAGGAAATCTGCCTGCTTCCTATATCGTTAGAAGAGGATGAGATGGTGTTCAGAGCAGGAGCCTAACCTGGGTGCTGTGAACAGCACTGTGCAAGAGTGCCCCTTTTCCTCCACTCATTGCAACGGGAACTGAGGAATCATAGAATCATAGAATGATTTAGGTTGGAAGGGATCTTAAAGATCATCTAATTCCACCACCCCCCTGCCATGGGCGTGGACACCTCCCACTAGACCAGGTTGCTCAAAGTCCTTGAATACTTCCAAGGATGTGGCATTCACAACTTCTCTGGGCAATCTGTTCCATTGCCTCACCACCCCTTTAGGTACTGAAAGCCTGATAAGGCTATAAGGAATATGAACCTTTCAATTCAGGCCACTAGATTAAATGCCTAAAAATTAACTGTGGTAACTAAAGCTTATAATGGTAACATTTTATATTGTGTATGGAAAGTGACTGAGTTACCAATTTCGAATGAAGACTAAAGTATTTCTGGGTGCTTAGCTGATGACAAGTCAAAAAGGCATTGGTTCATTGTTGGCATGTAAAGGTGGTATATGAAGCCCTGCTGAAGTGAATGAACACTGTCACTTGTTCAGTTGCTGAGTTTCATCTAAACTTAAATGTCCAAATAAAACAGTAGTTAAAGAAATGACTGGAGATGAAACTCTTGATTTTGCTTCTTGAAATATTCATTGACTGCCCAGATGACCAGAAGGAAAAATGATTGATGTATACTTTAAATGAAAGCAAGCTCATTTACTTTACCTTTTTTCCTCTGCCTCCATATCATATTGGTAGATGCTGACCCATAACCTCATCCTATAATATTAATTTGGGTTTGTTCTCACTGAATATCACCTGGTTTCCTAGCAACACACACATGCCACAACCATTTCGTAATGCAAGCCATTCTATAAAAGGTGTGGTTTGTATCAAATAAGTTTTAGTGGTATATAAACTGAAATTTAATGAAATAATGGAAGGTACCTCAAATGTGCAAACAATGATTGAATAATTCATTAATCTTGTTGCGGTTTAACCCGTCTGGCAGATAAGCACCACACAGCTGTTCGCTCACCCTCCCCCCACAGTGGGATGGGGGAAAGAATCAGAAAAAAAAGTAAAAGCTTGTGGGTTGAGATAAAGACAGTTTAATAGGACAGAAAAGGAAGACAAATAATAAAAATATAGATAACAGTAATGTGAGAAACAATCTGTAGCCAATAACACAGGTTCATGTGGGGAAGGAATTCGCAGGTGGCTTTGCGCTGTTTCACATGTCCCTGAATTAGAGATAATGAGGAAACAACCTGTAGAACCAAAAACTTGAGCAAGGTTGAGATAAAGTAAATTGGCTACAGTGTTAAAGATGAGCTTTGGGCAGCAGCCAATTGCTGGCTGGCTCAAGGCACGTGTCTGAGGGTCTCTAGCCAATTGTAAGATAGATTCAGGCACGTGGACAGCGCGTGGGGCTACAGGGAAAGTATATGTAGTGGTGAAAAATGGCAATAAAGGGTCTCCTGTTCAAGAGCCATCAGGAGTCTGTCTTGCATCCCTTCAAATGGTGACCCCGATGTGATAGGGGAGGAGCAGCGCTTTACGAGAGTCTGAATGGAACCCAGCTGAACGAATCAAACTCGCAGCTGGACTGCAGCTTCAACCCTGGGACATCACCTGAAGGACAGGTGAGCGGCTGGGCATTAATCATGGGAGCTAGCCTTTCGGCAGAGGAAGAGGCTATAGTGACACTACTAACGCAGCTCCTAATAGACAGGGGAGTAAAAAATGATCTGTTTAAGATAAAGCTATTATTGAAATTTTTGCGAAAACAAGGGCTCAATGGCTTCCACAGTATTTGATGTAAAAACTTGGGACCAAGCGGGGGAAAAAATATGGGAAGCAGCGTCCAGTGGGGATACTAATGCTGCTGAGGTGATGACTATGTGGCAGCTGGTGACTGAGACTTTAAGATCGTGGCAGGCAGAAAAGGAAGTACAGAATGCCGCTGCCCAGGCAATAACAGCAGTCGAACCGAGATCAGAGCCTGCAAGGTCACCAGAGCAGTGCAATTTGATAGACCTGGGGGATGACAAGGAAGAGGGCTGCGGACCGCCGCCGCAGAGCCCCTCCCCGCTGACCCCCTCGGCTCCCGCCTTGCCTGCCCCCGATAATGCCTCCCTGGGGGCCCGAGCTTTCGACCCGCAGGAACGATGGGAGCTGGTGCGCCGGGAAGTGCTAAAAGACGGGGACCCGGTAAGAATGGCTTTTCCGGTGCAGGTGCGACCCAACGGTCCAAATGAATATAATGCCTTCCAGTGGGACCTAATTAAAGAATTAAGAAAGACTGTGACTACATATGGATTACACGCACCATTTACTCAGTTATCGTTAGAAAATGTTATGACTGGTCAATTGTTGGTGCCGTACGATTGCCGTCAGATAGCCGCGATGATTTTAACGCCAACACAAAAATTACTCTGGGAGCAAAAATGGAAAGAAGGGTGCGAATTAGCCCCCCTGGGTAACATAGAACGGCAGCCTGGCGACCCCCTCCGGGGAGCCGGGATCCCACAGTTGATGGGGACTGAGCCGTTACGTGATCCGAGATTGCAGGCTAGGCTCGACGATGCCATCCTGCGGCAGTCCGCGTCTCTGGCCCTCCAGGCTATGCTGAAGTTGCCTGAAGTTGGAAAAGTCGAGCCATCATTTACCAGCATTAGGCAACAAATTACCGAGCCTTATATGCAATTCATTGATAGATTACGAGACGCTTTGGACAAACAAATTGACAACCGCGAGGCCAAAGAGGCCCTTATACTAAAACTGGCAGTGGAAAATGCAAACACAGACTCTAAGAAAATACTCCAAGCCCTGCCTGCTAATACTACACTGGTACAAATGATAGAGGCTTGCAATCGAGTTGGATCCATAGAACATCACACTGCCGCTTTGGCCGGAGCTTTTGTTGCTGCGCTTAAAACCGGGGGTAAACGGTGTTTTCGCTGTCGAGCCACGGGGCATTTTGCCACTGAATGCCCACTGCGAGGAGCGGGGGGGGGAACGTGGTAACCCTGCTCCTCCCACTGTTTGCCCACGGTGCGGCAAGGGATGGCACTGGGCTAGCCAGTGCCATTCGAAGCATAATGCAGAGGGACAACCTTTACAACCGCGGCAGGGAAACGGGAAGCGGAGCGCGGGGCGGGGCCGCGCGACGACACAAGTGCCCCGGCCCTCCGTCGTGGGCGGGTCGTCCTCGCGGAAATCACCGCCCCACGTCATCGTGGATTCCCTCACAGCCAAAACCCGAGGAAGCGCCGGATTGGATGTTTCCACAGTAACGAGCTGCACCCTTTGGGACACTCGGGTCCGCAAAATACCTCTAAACGTAAAGGGACCAATAGGGAAGGGATGCAGCGCCCTCTTGCTAGGGCGGTCTAGCACCACACTAACGGGTCTTTTTGTACTGCCTGGAGTAATCGATGCTGATTATGAAGGAATAATACAAGGCAATGGACTCTTTCTCCTTCAGTGCTCATACCGAAGGGGACTAGAATTGCACAGCTAATGCTATTTAAAGCCATAGTTCCACAAGCAGAGATGCACGACCGACACGACGCGGGGTTTGAATCGACGGGACCCCCATCAGTTTTTTGGGCCTCGGCCATCACCATTAAGAGACCTACACTGACCCTAACACTTCATCACCCAAAGGCCAACCCCTCGAGCGCACAAATAACCGTATTAATGGATACCGGGGCAGATGTCACAGTAATTGCTCTTCAGGATTGGCCCAAAGGTTGGCCGTTAGATTCCACCACAAAAGGCCTTGTGGGAGTCGGTGGTGTCTCCGATACTTTTCAGAGCCAGTATATGCTTACCATTAAGACTCATGAAGGCTCGCTCTATAATCTCCGGCCATATGCTGCCCTCATACCTGTCAGTCTCCTGGGGAGGGATGTGATGGGACAGGGCGAGTTCACCCTGAGCTTTCCAGAAAATTTTCAATAGCGGCCATTGACGAACGACCGCGCATGAGACTCACCTGGAGGACTAATAATCCTGTGTGGGTGAATCAATGGCCGCTCCCTGCGGAAAAGGTCGCTGCTCTCCAAGAACTTGTCCAAGAACAGTTACAATTGGGACACATTACCCCCACAACCAGCCTCTGGAATTCACCCGTGTTTCTTATTAAAAAGAAAAGTGGAAAATGGTGATTACTTCACGATTTACATCAAATAAACAATGCAATGGAAGACATGGGAGCTCCCCAGCCCGGATTACCTTCTCCCGCTATGCTCCCTCGCAATTGGAATATCTTAATTATCGATTTAAAGGACTGCTTCTTTACTATTCCACTTCACCCTGCTGATGCTCCTCGATTCGCGTTCTCGGTCCCAAAAATCAATAAGACCGAACCAATCGATAGGTATCATCAGACTGTGCTGCCCCAAGGGATGAAAAACTCCCCAACAATTTGCCAAACATATGTAGCAGGAGCACTACGCCCCGTACGCAAATGACAGAAAACTTAAAGCAAGAGGTGCTGCCTGTTCTACGGCAGGAGTTCCAGACATGGGGATTACAAATCGCGCCGGAAAAAAATCAAATGGAGGCGCCTTGGAAATATTTAGGCTGGAAGATACTGCAGCAAAGTATTCAACCCCAAAACGTAGCCATTACAATGGAAATTCGCACGCTCAATGATGTCCAGAAGCTTATAGGCAATATAAATTGGATAAGAACACAATGCGGAATTGACAATCATACACTAGCACCCCTGTTCGAGTTGTTAAAAGGGGACACTGATATTAATGCGCCCCGCCGGCTGACTAATGAAGCCAGGGCGGCACTAAACCGTATAGAGGAGAAGATCTCTGCCCAACAATGCCAGCGGCGAGCAGAAAATTTACCCATTCAGCTCTACATATGCAACCAGAATCCACAACCTTTAGCTATTATTGCGCAATGGGACTCCAATGCAACAGACCCGTTGCTGCTATTAGAATGGGTGTTTCTACCCCACCAACCGACAAAGACACTTGCCACCCGCATTGAAATGTTTTCGGATTTGATTAGGAAGGGTAGAGAACGAATTACAGAAATGACCGGAGAAGAGCCAAAATCCATTATCATTCCGATAGTTAAAGACTACCTTGATTGGTGCCTCCAGAATAGCTTAGAGCTACAATCAGCCCTTTCGGGTTTCAATGGTCAACTGGATATACATCTCCCGTCTCATAAAATGCTTACTTTTTATAATAATGTACAGGTTGAGGACAAGCCGCTATATCGATGGCACCCAGTCCAAGGACAAACAGTATTTACAGTTGGGTCAGGGAGAACGGGAAAAGCTGTAGTCACGTGGGAACAAGGAGGCCACTGGCAACATGTCATAAAAACAATGCAGAGCTCCCCTCAGATAGTAGAATTACATGCAATAGCAATGGCATTCTAGCAACGGGAATCCACTAAATATTGTGTCTGATTCACATTATGTAGTAGGAGTAGCACAACGAATTGAAAGATGTCAGATCAAACACATCTACAACGAGGCACTATTCTTAAAATTTAAAGAGTTATTATTTCTTGTAGAGCACCGTACCCACCGTTATTGCGTGATCCACATTAGAAGTCATACGACACTCCTGGGATTCTTTACAGAAGGAAATGCCTGGGCCGATCAATTGACCAACATTGCATTGCAAGTCCCAGTGCCAAATACATTGTCCCAGGCTCGTTTATCACATCAATTCTTCCACCAGGCTGCAAAGGCATTGTCCAAACAGTTTGCCATCCCCATAGGAGATGCTAAGCTCATAGTACAGACCTGCCCGGATTGTCAACAACGATCAGGCCCACCGA